>NC_052356.1:18404716-18508063 GCF_009727055.1 Benincasa hispida
GTTCATCCCCTCCCTCCACTTGACAACCCATCATTGTCATCTCCACGAAATTTCACATCACCTTTCACTTTCCAGGACTACCCCCCTCACTCGTTGACTATTGCCACATTTCAAAACTTCATCATTCACACTCTACTACAAATATAGGTCACGTTCCAACTGGGTGTATCCGAAATCCTCTTTCACATTTGACGTGACAATGCATCTTGTAACTTTATCGCATTAACAACCCAGTAAACTGGTTGGTGTCATATTAACAACCAGATAAATATATTATGCATAGAGTAAACGTGCAGTTGGTTAGACTCGAATATCTCTCCCGAGTACTTTGGGACAACTGATGGGAGCGTGATTCATCGAGTAATTGCGGGCAAAGCCACCTTGCCTTCTTCGTCCCGCATGTTCCCGTCTATCAATGAAGCTAAATCTCATACGTCCATACCTTAAATAAACTTTAACAAGTATATTAAGAACAATGTATGTTAGATAAAGAACCACGATTATTATGTCTAATCAATGTTACTGGAACGATTGTGGAAATCTATCGTAGAAGTATTTCACAACGTAGTGTTTATTTGTTTGACTTGCTCTTGTATAGACTGCTCTTATGCATTCAATGCGCAGTCTTTGGCCATCCATTGTCCTTCAAATAATGGTACCCCCAATCAAGACTTATATAGTATCCAAGTTTTGAACATCCTTGAAATTTTGAGGTCATTGCATTTTTCTGTTTGTTTTTTCCCATCATTGCGACCTCAGTAATAGAACTAGGCTGCTCTTCAAGCATCGTCCTCATTTCCCAAACCTTAATTCCTTGTCTACGTAAGGAGTATTTCACACGTGAGTTTTTATTTGTTTTTGGACCCTTGTCTTGTATAGACTGCTTCTTATCATTCAACCGCAGTCTTTAGGGCACCAATGTCCTCCTCTCAAATAATGGTACCCAATCAAAGACTATTATAGTACTCCAGTTTTTTGAAAATCCTTGAAACATTTGAGGTCAATTGCATTTTTCTATTTGTTTTTCCCATCATTGTGACCTCAGTATAGTGTAAACTAGACTGATCTTCATAGCATCGTCATCATTTTCAAACTCTAATTCCTTTGTCTACGTAAGGAGTATTTCACAACGGTTAGTTTTTTATTTGTTTGGTACCCTTGTCTTGTATAGACTTGTTTATCTTCAAACGCAGTCTTTAGGGCATTTTTTTTTTTTTTTTTGAGGATATAGTTTGAATGATGTTGATTGTAAAGATTAAAAAGAAAACCGATTTAAAGAAGGAAAAAAAAGTACCATTTTGATCGTTAAGTTTTTAGTCTAGTTTCATTTGGTCTTTATGTTTTGAATCTAGTTTTCATCTCATCTCTAGGTTTCAATACATTTCACTTTTATCCTTTATTTGAGTTTGATTTCTATTTGGTCCCTAATTTTAAAATATTACATTTTTACCTTTGAGTTTTGAATTTAATTTTCTTTCATCCCTAAGTTTCAAAATTTTGCACTTTTAGCTCAAGTTTTTCCTAATGTGCACATTAGTCTAATTAAAAATAATTATGAAGTGAAACTTTAAAATTAATTTTAATATTGATGAAAAAATAAAATTAATTAATTATAATTCTATTAAATTAATTAAAATACATTAACGCTAAAGACTAAATGTGAGTATTCGTTAAAAATATCAAAGTTAAAATTGCAGGTCTTGAAATCTAGGTACATAACTGTAAATTCTCTTTTAAAGAATTCAAGGATAAATTGATTTTTAGGGATAACATCTATAGTCCTTATTAAGGTTTAAAATATCAATGTCGACGTAAATATCGAGGTCTTAATTTTACGGAAATTTCGATGAAAATATCGAAAAAAAATTATCGATTTCAATGGATATTTTTGAAAAAAAAAATTAAATTAGTAAAAAAACATTTTATTATTTTCAAATAAGTAAACATGTCTATTATTTATATTCATATTTTCAAATATGATGCTTATTTCTTGTGTTTCTTGGATTTTTATATGATATAATAGAAATATTTGATTCACCTCTCATGTCGATATCAAACCTATGAAAATGTGAAAATATCGATGGAAATATTGACATGTCGATGAAATTTAATATTATGGTTCTTACACCATATTATAATAATAAAAAAGAGAAGTAAACCGCTTGAAAAATTATTTGAATTTTATAATTGTTTGGATGAGACTATTTTTTCAACTCACAATCATAATGTTATATTCTAAAAAAATGGAAGACTCATTTACTAATAAAATGTGAATCAATCTTTCAATTCCATCCATTGTTGTTTACTTTAAAAGATGAATAGAATCAATTAGTATGACCCACTTGAATTTAAGAATATTCTTAAAAAGAAAATGAATCTTATTCCTTGGAAAACTTTATCAATATGAATCTATGGTATTCCTAAAATAGTATTCTCAAAATCAGATTAGCTTGTAATTATAAAGAAAAGAAAACTAAAAATATAAAGAACAAGATTTAGGAAGGTAAAAACTGAATTTATTGAATCAATGAATATACAATTAAATGACGAATCAAATGAAATTTATATGGTACTAATCAATACTACCTATATTATTAAGTAGTACAGGTGGCAAGACAAGGTCGATCAGTAGAGAAACACGAATATTAGTTTTTCAAAGTTAATTATTTAGTTAAAGCGATAAATGAGGGATTTTGTGTGGTTTGATATTTGAATATGCATGAAAATAAAGTGATCAATTTAACTAACTGCATTACACTTTAAAGATTGCACTAGGATAAATTTCCAATAGGAGAAACCTAATTAAAATTTTAATACAGTTTTCCATAGGTCTATAGAACAATGCTCTTTGTTGTTGACCACAAATTATATGCCTACGTAACCTATTGCTTCTTGGAGATTAACAAACAATTATATGTCACGTATTGTACATTAATCTAAAGCATCAAATTGCACAATGAAGCATTGGTTGTCAATCGATTGTACAATTGATTGTCAATCAATAACAAGAAAATATAAATCATAATCAATCAAGAGTAAAATCTATAGACAAGAAATCTCAATCAAATTATCAAAATACTCAAAAAAAAAAAAAAAATACAATGGGTTCCTCCAAAATCCCCTAAACTAAAAGATCATAGATCTTACCTTCTCATGGTGGTGGAAAAGATAGAACTCAGCATCATTTTTGCTTGATTACAGAAAGAAGATGAAAGAAAACCTAAAAACAAATGTTGTAGATGGATATAGGGTGAAAAAAATGAAGAAAACGAGTGATTATTCGTCCAAAACAGTCATCCGGATCAAAAGATATGACCTAAAAACCAAAGTATACTTTTTATATCCACACAATGGCATTGCAGTGCTACAGGACAGCGTCGCGGCACTGCACTATTTTTCAGCATTTTGTGAAGAGCGTCGTGCCCCAGCGTCGTAGGGCACCGCTCCCATCTAGGAGCATTTTTGTCATTTTCTCCCCCATTTGAATCCTCAAATGCCTTTTTTAGGTCCTAATTGTTCCAAATTTGTTGGGGTTGATGTCCTAAAGTCTTGTGTCCTGTAGTTTGTAAGCAGTATATACAAACACTTGTGATGTGAATATATGATATTTACTTCACATCTTGTATTTTGCTCGGTTATTTGTTTTCTTTGCTTTACCACAAACCAATAAACATAAAATCCCTGGTTACCTGTATGTGACTCAAGCTTGTATGTGGTGACATACAAGTGGATCATGTCTTGAGTGATAACCAAAAACGATCTGTAGTATATAGATAAAGGAGGGAAACCTTATTCTAGTAACGCTACGGACGCGGCCCGCTTTGTGGAATGGTCACAAGTGTTGTGACTTGTCACAGATGGTCTGATCTTGATCATTCGTGTTAGGGACATGCAATCGGGGGCGTCTTATACAAAGAGTTTGTATAAGACCTGACCACGAAGTGTTAACGTCTCGTTATATAACACCGTTCATGATAGAGACTTCACTTCATTAGGATGACCATAGGTAACATGACCTCAATCCTGAGTGAGTTGGGAACTCCTACCATTGAGGGCGGTCCTTTGATTTGTATGGGTGCGAGTGGCCAGGTCACTGATTCAAACCTACCATTTTGAGGATTCGTCTGATTTGTGAGCTGGGAACTCAGCTACACAAGATGGAATTTCAATCTTTCCCTGAGGCAGAGGTAAGTAGATAGATGGCTCCCCTAAGGGCTGATTCTAGGGCTTGAACGATGTGGTGCCACACACCTTCTCTTAGCCCGAGAGTGTTTCACACATAGTTGGACTATGTTGTATTGTTCATTAGAGGAATCAGTGGTACTTAAGGAGTGAGATGTAACTATAAAGGCAAAACGGTAAATTGGCCCAACTGTACTTACGAGCATCTGTGAAGGTTCATCGTACTCATGATTGGTTATATCCAATGGACACAAAAATATATTTGTGGTAAGAAGAGTTCAGTTGTTGGTCTTTAGTGGAACCATTGACAGTTAACGGATGGTGGATCTCCTAGCTAAAGAGTTTAGTCAGCTATTCACGTACTGTTAGAGCTTCAAGCACAGGTCCATTAGGTCACCTGGGTAGCTTGGATAAAGTCGAGAACCAGTATTTGGGTTAATTTGAAATATTCAAATTGATACGAGAAAGTTCAATTATATATGATATAATTGACTGGTTAATTATATATGATATAATTGGCTAAATGTATGAGATAACATTATTTTGGAGGAAATTAGATATAAATATTATTTATATCAAGTAGAAAAGAAAATACTATAGTAGATATGTGATATCAAACTATAGGATATAAATATAATATGATTATATTTATTAATTAAATTAATTGATTAATTATTTGATAATTAACGAATTTATCCACGTTCGGATGTGGAAAGTAGGCTGCGTAGGTTATGGTAACTGGCAGATTAAAAATGAAAATCGTTTTCATTTTTCACGATCGTGCATTCATATTATCGTCTGCGCCCAAAAGAATCTGTGAAAGCGATCACGAGAGCCTACACGATAGAAGCTCGTCTGTCTAAACGATCGTCTACCTCACGTTTTCTTTAAACGATCGTATACGTTTTTCCTAAACAATTGTTCAGCCTTTCATACACGATCGTATAGCTCTACTATATGATAAGCATTTCTGCTATACGATAGCAGAGTTTCATCTCCCACTTGCTTATCATCTACACGACGCGTTCTCCTCCGTCCTTTACCAAACTCACCAAAGCCCACTCTTTGGGATTTTGACGTCGAGGATACTCGAGTTTCTTTTGTGGTGGTGTCTTCCTCGCCGCAGTGTTCGTGTACGTTCTGATCGTGTTGTTGTAGTCGACCTACTTGTCGGGTGTTGGTAGATCCATTGGAGGTTTTCTGCTGCTTAGAGTTCAGACGTTCGAAGAGTGTCTTCATCTGATATGAACCCTTTCCTTGTTAATTATTGTGTTTTGAGCATGCCGATAATTAGGTTTATATGCATAACTATTTGTGTGGAATGTATATCTTTTGTGTTTTGGTCACTGTAAAATCGGAGCGATCTAAACCCGCTCATGGAACTCTCGGTATGAGGTTCTTCATAACACCGAATGGTCTGTAATGCTTTAGAATGTATGTATTACTTAAGATCCTACTAATATAAATATTTAAGCATATTAAATATCTTAAACAGGTAAGATTAGAGATATTAAAATAGCATATTTTTTATACTATCAACGATAGAGTTTAGATAAGAGAAAATGTAATACAGTAGCTTGAAAAATAAAATAAAAACTAAAACTAAAAACTTGAACAAAAAGATGTAAAACCTTAATGTGTTTTTCCAACCAATTTGCTCGATCCTTATCAGGGAAAGACAAGTGTTTACACTTCTTTTTTTGAATGAAGTGTTCTCGAAGGAGGTTGAACAATACAATTAGGAACTTGAAGTAGTGAAAATAAAAAACAATCTTAAGACTAATTCTTGTGGTAGGAATCCAAAGTTGTTAAAAATAAAAACACAATCTTTGCATGTTGGTTATTTTTCAAGGTTAACATAGTCTCCAATTTCAGACATGCACTCATCAGAAAATAGACTAGAATCAAAAGAAAAATTGCTCAAAATAGATGAGAATAATATTAGTGGAAGGAACACATACAAATTTGTATTTCTCTGAGATCTAATGAACATATTAAGAAGAAAAAGAATGGAAATACCAGCTAGGATTTGGAGAAGAGAAAACGAATATTAAAACATTTAATTTTTTAATAAATTGGCTAAAAAATTAAACAAGTAATAAAAATTTAATTATTTTTCACGTAAATGCACTTACCCATCCATCTAGACAAATGACGATAACAATATGCAAATGTGTGATAAAAAGGTTATACTTTTACCATCAACACACTTTGAACTCATATCTAGCATGTCTTAGTTTTTAAACCCTTTAGGCAATGTGGGACAAAACTCTCCGATTCCCTTCAACTTTTGTTATGGGGTCTAAGCCCAAAAGTCATTTCCAACCATTTTCAAACATAAAAAATCAGGCTCAAATGGTTATCAAACCAACCAAAAAGTTTAGTTTTTGAAAAGAGAGATTTTCAAAAATAGAAAAATAGGAGAAACTATTTATACAAAATGACAAAATTTAATCTTCTTTGATAGAGACAACTAAAGGTTGATAGAAGTTTATTAGTGTATATCTGTTTTTTTTTTTTTTTTTTTGTTTTTTTTTTAAATGATATTTTTCTATCTATGAAAATTTTCCTTTTTAAAAAAAAAAAAAAAAAAACCATTGTTCAAACAATAATTGTGTTTGGGAAACTTATTGGTCGTTAATAGAAGTAGTTAGAATTACAACTACAAACGTTGACTTGCAAATTATATTTTAGATAAATATATTATTAATTTATCTCTCTTTTTTTTCTTTTGGGAATAATTTTTTTTGAAAAAAAAATCCTTAATTATGTGAAATTGTACTGTTTTGTCAAACCTTCTGTTCAACTCCCACCATGTTTGGTAATGTGTTGGTTGGTACTAGAAAAGGGACATTGTTAATGACAACATGAAGTCCTTCATTATTTTTTTTTAAAAAAAAATGATAATCTTCCTTTAAATAGGAGGCCATATGGTCAATTCATATCAATTACATAATTTTTATTATCAATTAATTTAAATCACAATCAATCATTAGTCATATATGTACCTAAAGTTTGAGCAACCTTTTGAAAGATATGTTTTCAAGGTGAGGTTTGGTGCATGATTAGAATTATTTTGAAATGATTAAAATCATTTTTGTTATTTTCAAAATCACTCCGAGACATATATTTGATCACTGAAATTAAAATCTATATATTTTTTTATATTTTTAAATATAATTTTCATATCATCAAAATTAGTTTCGAATGATTAAATACATATAGTGAACTTGAAAATATTAAAAGTAATTTCAACTATTTTAGAATCACTCTTAAATACGGTCTAGATCTAGAGAGGAGAAGAAACATGTAGATCATGTTTAGATAATCATTTGACTTTTGAAAAATGGTATTTTGTTTTCTCAAAAATTTATACATCATGATTTTTCATTTGTCCTAAGTAAATATTTAAATTTTAAATCAAATTTCAAAAACAATATTAAGGGTGTGTTTGGAATACATTTTCAAGTGTTTAATTTAAAAAATAAGTCATTTTGAAAGAAATTGAAGTGTTTGGAAATTATTCAAAATAGTTTTTCAATGTATTTTAATCTGTTTTTATCAAAAATATTTAAATAAAAATGAATTTTTTTAAAAAAAATATTTTTTTCTCAAATTAATCTAAAGTAACCCTAATCATTTATATATTTCGTCTTTAAAATTTGGTTTGAGTTTTATAAACAATTGACATAAACAAGAAAACTAATCACTAATAGTTGAAACTTGAAAGTTGTGCTTCTAAATTTAATTTTTAAAAACTAAAAATAAGAAAAAACGTTAAGATATAAATTTAGTTCAATAATTTGAATTTTGTGTCTATTTAATCCTTTAAAGTTTCAAAAGCATCTAACATGTCTTTAAACTTTCAATGTTATGTCTATCAAGAATATGAACTTTCAATTTTATGTTTAAGAGATATTTAAAAATAAAAATATATATATAAAATAATAATTCATGTATGTCCAGTAAATTTAAATTTTATTTTTAGTGAAATCGTAAACTCTTATTTTTATGTTTAATACATCCGTGTTTCCTTTTAAAAAAAAATAATCTTAGACTAACTTGATAAATTTAAAAATTCATAAACTAAATAGACAGACTTCAATGTTTATAAATTAAATTTATAATATTTGATTAATAAAAATCAAATCTTTATCAAATGTGACCTTAATTTTTAGAGAATTAACTTTATTCTCCATTTTACCCCACCAATTAACTTTAAAATACTTTTATTACATATGGCAATGAGGTGTGAGAAGGTTGTAGATGCTTTGCAATCCTCATCTTTTCATTAGGAATAATTTTCATTCAAACCTTTATCCTTAATTTTTAGGATATATTTGATAGCTATCTAAATTCTGTTTTATGTTTATTCATATTCTATTTAATCAGTGTAAATTCTGAAAACAAAAGTTTTATGTTTTCATTATATCTAGATTTTGATAAAATTAAGACATTAGATGTCAATATCATGTAAGAGATATAATGTTCAATAATTAATCTTACTTTTAAGGTTATATGCCAAGAAATTAAAATAAATACAAAATTTTAAACTAATATATTGTCAAAATAAACATAACTCAATTAATATAAAATTTGTACTATCCACCTCAAGGTCGGAGGTTTCATTATTCCACTTCTTATTTCAAAAGTTTTGAGGGATTAGGAATAGTATTTTTGAAAAGATAAGGACATTTTTGAAACAAATAAAAATAAGTTGAGTATTGAAAGATAGTTTTTAAAAGTCGATTAAAATATTATACCATTTCGGTTTTTGTACATCCAGATTTGTTCAATTTTAGTCCCTAATATTCAATTTTAGCCTTTATATTTTTAATAGATCTTACCATTAGTCTCTACGGCTGGTTTATTATTATTACTTTTTTATAAAATCTAATTATCTAAGAGCCTTTTCACTATAAATTTTAGATACATATTTATAATATATATATATATATTTTGCGAAAATTATAGTTTTTATTTAATTAAATACAAAAAAATTTTACTTTAAAGATTAAATTTACAATTAATCAAAAGTTTGAGGACCTAAAATTAAACGAAAACCCTAAACACAAGGATTCAAAATAAATTCAAAACAAATCTTCAACAATCTTCCACATGGTTTAAGTGATATTGCCATCCCATGTTTGAATCGTAGTTTCTCTACTATGGCTGAACTTAAAAAAATACAAAAATCTCGAGGAAAATAAAAATTCTGGGAAAAAATTCAATTCATTATCCTTGAATTTATAAAATCTTAACTAAATTATAATATATCAAATTGTTAAATTAAGGCGAAAATATTTTTAAATGGCACCTTTATTAACTGTTACCGACTCATAAAAACAGTATGATACTTTTTGAAAAAATCGGTTCTAATTAGTTTTTCTCCTCGGTCCTTCTCAGACTATTATTGACATCCCACGATTTAGTTAAAGAATTTTATTTTTTTTCTAAGTTTCCCATTTTTGGACCCTTTTCGTTGATTATCGCGTTACATCCCCCGATTATTTCTATTCCATCTCAGGACTATATTGACATCGAGATTTTTAGTTTTAAATTTTATCTTTTTTATTATCTCAAGTCTATCCATTGTTTTTGGACCTTTTCGGTGATGAAGTTTCGAATTCGATACAGACTCTTACATTTACCATCTCTGCCTCATATTGATCACGAGATTTAGTCTAAGATTTTTATTTTTTTTTCTAAGTTATCCATTGGTTTTACCCCTTTTTCGCTTGAATGTCGACAGATACACTCCCAAGATTTTGGCTAAATAAAATTCAATAATGTTATTGTGATCTTTCAATATCTTCTTTACTTCTTTTTTTTTTTTTTTTTTAACTACAATACCAAATATTACACAATTTGGAGAAATTTGAAAAGATGATTGCATGTATATAATCAGGAAATCAATTTAGAAACTCTTATAAATTGGAAGTATGATTTGCAAGATTTTATATAAGATTTGGGAAATATTGCAAGAGGAAATTCAAGAAGAAATAAGAGTTGATATAAGATTTAGAGAGATTGATATATTTTGAAAAATTTACATAGATCTCGATGTTAATCCCGAGCAAAATAACATCGAGATTCTATATATTTGAGTTTTCTCGGTGAAATCTTGGACATAACTAATACCGAAATTCTATATATTTGAGCTTGGCAATAATAATTTGATATAATATTTAGTAAAGATAACCAAACTTGGGAAAATTTTAAAAAGATATAAAATTTGCTATAGGATTTGGGAAGATTACATAAAAATTTAACAATCTCTATCAAGCGAGATGTATCGAGAAGGCAAAAATCAATCAAGATTTATTTGAAAATTATCTATTCAAATTAGAATCGTTAATTTTGTTAAATCAACATTGTAAAATTATTTCAAATGGTAAAACTGTTGAAAATATTTACAAGATGTAACAAAATTTTAGAGCTATCAATAATAGATGTTGATAGACACTAATAGACTTCTATCAGTGTCTATTAATGTCACTTATAGACATTGAAGTCTATCCATGTCTATTAGCATCTATCATTATAATTCTAAAATTTTGCTATATTTTGTAAATATTTTGGTTTATTTTTCTATATTTAAAAACAATCCATTTTCAAATTTGATTTTAATAAAGATTCTAAATTGATTCACTTGTAACAATTTTCAAATATAATTGTAGTAAAGATTCTAAATCGATTGACTTATAACAATTTATAAATTTAGTTGGAAAAAACTAAATGTTCTACATGGTATTTTTAAACTAAATATGATGGAACATATAAATTAATACACTTGCTAGAGTTCAAGGTTTAAATTAATATACTTATGAAAATCTAAGATTTAAATTGATATAATTATTAGTTTGAGATTTAAATTTAATTATTAGTTTGGAATTTAAATTGATATAATTATTAGTTTAGAGCTTAAATTGATACCACTATTAGTTTATGGTTTAAATTGATACAACCCTTGTTATGTGTAAAAATTGATATTTGCCCTAAAATTTAAATCAAAGTTAAAATACTTTTTATATAGAGAAATTTTCACATATTTACAGAAATAGCAAAAAAAAAAAAAAAAATTAGATAAACACGGATAGATTTACCTCAATCAAAGAAAATTAAAATTTTGTTATTTTGAACTTTTAGATAAAAATTTAGATAAAAATTTAGATAAACACGGAATTTAAACTTTTAGAAATCCCCTTTTATATAATTAGGAAAAAAAGTAATTATATTTAGGTAACATTTTTAGCAATATTTTTAAAAAATTACAAATATAACAAAATCTATGGACTCTATCAACTGATGGACTAGCAATATATCCTGATGGACTAGCAATATGATATACGACTGATAGATTATAAAAACAAAATCTAAATTTTCAATTTCTGCTGTGTAATATTTACTAGTACTGTGTCTGAGTGCTAGAATTGCAACGGCCAAAAGAAGGAAAAAAAAAAAGGGATAAGAAAGAAATCCAAATAAAGTGAAAGTAGAGGCCAAGAGGGATCCAAAAGCCGCAACTGTTGATAGATACTCTATAGAAATAGGATGTCGTTGGTTTCCCTTGTATAAACCACCATGACAGTCGAACAACAGATCTGAGTTAGAAAAGGAACCTCTCAATGAACCTCATGGCAGCGCTCGGTGGCCGGCGACAGGCGGACGGAACACCCTCTCCCTACCAAATGGCAGTTTTTAACTCTAGCCTCAAAAGATATTCATTGGAGTCCATAGTTCATGGACTACTCTGAACTCTGTTTTATAGGTCCCTCTCTCCTTCACAGTCTCTATAAAGTCCAAAGCTACGGCGCATAAATTTCCAATTTTCAATCTCTCTCTCTCTCTCCCTCCCTCCCTCTCTCTCTCCCCCTTTCTGTTATTTTTTTCTCTCTCTGTGTCAGCACCAAGGTGTGGCCATGGCGGCAGACCAAGAAGGTAAAGAGTTGAAGTTTAACTCTCAGTTTCAGACTGACCATGGAGATAAGCAGCAAAGCCCCTTTGAAGGAGACAATTGGTCAAGCTATTTTGGACGGTCTGATTCATTTCTCAGCTTTAGTTCACCGGTGGAATCTGAGATTGGTTCCTATGAGATTGAAAGTGACAGAGATGACGGCGAGAACGGCAGCGACGATTACACGGCTGAGTTGAGTCGGCGGATGGCTCAGTACATGTTTCAAGATGATGATAATTCATCCACTACAAGCTTTCAGTCTGAGATTCAAAACAAGGTATTGAATTTATTAAGGCGTAGACGATTTCAGGTGTTTGTGATCAAATTCTTTGTTTCTCCTCTGTTTTTTTTATTTTGTGGGTGTGTTCTGTTTATGGTAGTCATGGGGTTTGTCTGGTTCGCCAATTTCAACGCTGTGGTCACCTCTAGGCTCTAGCACTGGGAGTAGCCATGGAAGTCCAGAAGGGCCGTCGAAGGAGCCATCGCCGCCATCGACGCCAGTGGTTGCAGAGCGTGGAGGGCTGGACATTTCACGCAATGTTTTCAACAAATTGGAGAAGATGAAGAAGGTGAGCACAAATGGTAAATCAATCCAAACAAGCCCCCAAATTGGAGAAACAGAATCTTCCTCTTCCAAAAACCAATCTAGAACTTCTAAAGTGAGATGAGAATCAAATCCCCCCAGAACCACCAAATCCCCCCTGTTTCTTAGTTTTCCTTTTCTTCCCATATGTCTTTTGCTGATTCAAAACTCAACCCTCCTTGTAGAATCAGGAGCGAAGGCAGAATCAACAGCAGCAGCAGTTTATCAAGCAAAAAGGCTCAGCCGCCATACAGGCCAAGCAAGCTCAAGGAAGCTCCTTACAAGCAAATTCAGGGGCAAAATCAGGAGGGTCATCAGGGACCGGCGTGTTCTTGCCTCGCCATGTGAACTACAACCGTCCAGCTCCATGTTCTCAGCCACCACAGCCGCCGAAGAAAAAGGGTAATTTCTCCTTTCATTCAACAGCTTGCTGATTTTTTTACATCGTTTTCCTAGCGGGTTAACTAGCTAACCCCGTTAGTTGGGATTTTCCATCAATGAATTGCCATCCAAACCATCCCTCGTGATGCATTTTTGGACTTTTCTTCCTATCCCTCCTTTTTTTTTTTTTTCTTCTCATCTCTTTCTTTGGATTCATAGAGATTCCGTGTACACCCATATGCCCTCCACTGAATCTATCAGACCTTCAACCATTCACGGTTGGCCCAACCAAATTTGTCCGCTACTTTGATGGAATCTTCATCTATCTCTTTACTGGCCGTTCTGGGGTCAAAATGAGGTGGCTGAAAACGACACCCAATTGAATCATTAAACCACTTGCCTTGTCCACTACAGTTAAATTCTTTAATGGGTAGATAGATATGTTGTCTTCCTCCACAAGGCAAAAACACTAAAGCAGATTTACCATTCCCCCCATTCCCCATCTCAGGATCCTCCACTGTACTAATACCCGTGAGAGTCTTACAAGCCTTGCAACTACACTACGACAGAATGGATGACGAGACAAGACAAAAAATCACTGGCTTCACAGCTCTTAGAGGTAATTTTTCAATTTCCATCACAAAATTCTCTCTGTGGCATTTTCACAAACAGTTGGTATTGATTCCACATAAAATTGGTAGTTCGCCCCCAATTCGATCTGGGTGATTCTCTTTTTAATCTAACAACAGATTCCTATTTACTTTATGGACAGAAGCTGCGGCTAATGCAAGAACCACATCACATACAGTTAAGAAAAGTCATTCGGGAGCTTCAGCGGCGGCGGTGGCGGCGACGGCGACGACGTCGACAAGTCAAATCGACGTGGGCCTTCCTCAAGAATGGACATATTAATGGCGTCAACAACTGGCGAGGGGGCCATTTCTTCTCTGGATCACAAATCTGAAGCTTTTTGGCGGTTTTCTGAGAGAAGATGATGGGGATGACGTTAATGGAATGGAATAAAAGCCCACAGGTAGACGGAGGAGAAGACGAAATGGAATTAGGGGTTAGGAAAACGATGTCGTTTTCTTTGACTGTCGATTAGGGGCAAAAGCGTAAATAATGTTTGGGAAATTAATATTTGTTATGGGAAGAAAGGGGATTTTTCTAGATGACAATCCTTTTAGGTAATAATTTGTCAAACAAAGTTGTATTGTATACTCTACAATAATTGTTCAACAAATTTAATTATTTTTCTTAGTCTAAATTTTGTTTATTTATTTTTAATTAAAAGCCATTATTACATTATCAATGAAAAAAAAAATCTATATCAAGCAACAAAAGCATCTACATCTATTTAGCCAAAAGGAATTAAGTCCAACCATTAACTATAATTTTGTTCTTCAAGTTTGAATTTAGTATTTTTTTTTAGTACTTTCTTTTCGTTAATTACATAGGATAGCTGACACGATACTTATTTTTATTTAAAATATAATTTATTTTTTTAAAAAAATACTATATATATATTTTTTCTCTCTTTTCTGTTGTTTTTCCTTCCTTCTTCCAACCTTCTCCCTCTCACGGTTGACATAACGCTGCCAATTAGCATTTGTTGCTACCGTCCATCGCCATCATCATCTACTTTATTCTCTACGTTTTCAAAAATATTAAATCGAAAGTCTAGAATGCACATATTTTGTCCAAATGAAATTACTCGACTAGATCTCAAATGAGATATGCGTTTTAAATTTGGATAGATTTTGTTCTTGCTAGATCTGGATCGATACAAAAATGTGTAATCCATGATAATGGAAGGTGGCGGCAAACGTTAATTAGCGGCATATGGTGGAAGTCATAAGAGGAGTCCGGAGGACGAGGATCAAGAATGCTATCAAATGTAAATCTTAGGTAGGGGTAAAATTGTTGAGTTTGAAAACTCAAAGAACCGACGTAATCTAAATTAAATTTTAGGGACAAAAATTGTAATTTTTGAAAATTAAAATTGAGTAATTAAATCAAGTATTCCTATTATATCTCGTGAAGTTGAAGGTTCAAATCTTTTCTCTACCTTTAGTAGTTGTACTAAAAAAAGATACATATTACTTGTCAAAATCGAACATAGTTCAATTGATATGTGACATGTGTAAGAGATCATGAGATTTGCGGTTTAAAATATCTTCACTCACTATTGTATTAAAAAAAGGTACCTATTACCTTTTAAGAAGTTAAATGTATTTGATCTCCGAATCATACACTTTTATACTAAAATAAATGTTAAAATATCATTTTGGTTCCTACTTTTTTTTAGTCTTGTTTCATTTTAGTCTATGTATTTTTAAGAAAAATTGTACTGGGTGGCAAATACAATTTAAGAAATCAAGATCGTGACTTCAAGTTTTTTGTAATTGCAAATATGAAAAAATGTTTTCTTTTTAATTTTTTTGTTTATTCTTTATTCCAATTTTGCCCTTCTTAGTAAACAATATTTTCCTATTTTTCTTCTCTGCTTTCAGTTTTTGTAGAATCACATAACTGATACACATCATTTTAAATATATTACTTGATTGATATACCTAAATATCATTTTTTTTAAATTTTCTTTCTTCTCTCACAATTATCTCTCGTGATCATCATCAAGTAAGTATTTTTTTTTAATAATATATCAATAGTCAAAGGTTTCAAGAGATATCTTAATCAAGTATATTATGAGTATATCAAACATAAATCAAGTTTCGAGTAAATAGTATGTCGACAATATATCACAAACCAATTAACTTTTAAGTATGTCAACATTATATAAGTAGTAAATATCAATACACATCAAACAACTTTTAAGAATGTCAGAATATTAACAATATATCACATACCAATCAACTTTCAAAATTATCAATAGTGTATTAGTATTATATCAAATATCAAACAACTTTCAAATCTATTAATAATATATCATCAATATATCTAACATCAATAAATTTTTCAATGTATCGACTGTATATCTAACATTAATCAACAACTAATTGTGAAGTAAAACATGTGTGTTTCATTGTATAAACACAAAATTCTAAATATATAAGTATAGTATACGTTAGATGGTAGGACATGAGTGTATCAAACATCAATCAGTGAGTACTTGGAGTAAGACATGAGTGTATCAATATTACATCAAACACACCAATAAACATTCCAAAGCTATCAATAGTATATATGACATCAACCGGTAACTTATTTTAAAGTAGAACATGAGTGTTTTTTCTTTTATAAGCATAATATTCCAAATGTATCATAACATATCATATATTAGACATAAGTATATCAAACATCAATAAGTTAAGATATAAGTATATCAACAATATATCTAACGACAATCAATATTCCAATTGTATCAGCAATATATTTAATAACAATCAACGTTTAATCAATAATTTATTTTGAAGTGAAACATACATGTTTCGTCGTTTAACTAGATATACTAGTGTACTAATAGTATATAAGATATAAAATACGAATGTATTAAAAGTCAATCAATAAATTCTTGAAGTATATCAATAACAGAAGGATATATCAACAAAACATCAATACTCAATAAAAATAAAAATTTCAAATATATTATTAATGTATTGATAATATATCATTACTTGATGATCTAAAATGGAGTATAAGAATATTTTGAACTTTTAGCTTATTAATGATTAGATTGGATCTTTGTTTTGCTACATTTGTAAAAGAAAAAACATTGGAGACATGCCTTTAATTTCCATTTCCTTTTATTCTCTTCATGCAATCATCCCTACTTTTAATCCATCTTTAAATTAGTTCTTATGGGTTAGTTTGAGGTCAATTTTATGGAAATTGATTAAATATGGTAATAATTTCCCATGTTTTTAAAAAAGTAATAATAAATAAAAAGAAAAAGTTCCATGACAAGAAAAAGTGAATATTGTAAATTTATTATTTCACGGACAGGTGACTACCAAATTTTAGACTTTTTTAAAAAATACCAGAGCTAAATTGATATTTAAAGAGAGAACAAAAAAAAAAAAAAAGGAAAAAAAAAAGATCTTTTTATTTTACGGAAAGGTGATTACCAAAATTTTAAATTGATATTAAAAGAGAAAACAATATATATATATAATAATATAAACTATATATATAGTTCTTAATGTTTTTTTATATTATATAAAATAATATTTTTTTTCTTTTAAACATTGGTTGAAAATGATGGTGGAGACTGAGGGAGAGAGAGGCCAGAGGAAGACTTTTTTTTTTTTTTTTCCCATAATTTTTCTAAATTTAAGTTATTTTAATAATATAAAATATACTCTAAAATAATTATAGTAGAATATTTTAATTATTCAAAAACCGAAGGACTAAATTTGGTTAAATGAAAGTATAGGGACGCAACCTCACTATTGATATTTATTTTAAAAAAAAAAATAATAAATGTTGTAGTAAAATCGAAATATTTCTTTTTTTTAAAAAAATATAAAAACATAAAAATCGATATTTCTTATCTTTTGTAGTTGTAATATTGAAACATTTATTTTTATGTCATCTCTTCACTTTCTTTCTATAATTTTAAAAAGGATTTTTCCCCCTCTTCGAGATAAGAATAAGGTGGCTTGCTTAGGAAATCTAAGCATCTAATGGATAGATAATGCAGAATCTATTTACATTTTTAGATTTTTGTGTTGAAGTATAAATTTAAAAAATATTTTTTTTATATTTTAAGTGCATCTAGAGTTGAATTAATTTTAAAGCAAAATTATATTAAAAATTTTAAAAACGTATCCATAAGTATATTGTAAATTTATTTATTTTAATTAAATTACATATGTTTAATATATTATAATTATATATTATATGATATTACAAAAATAATATTAATCATACACATTTTATTACATAAAACAAACTTGATAAATTAATTGATAAAGTTTATATCAATTAGAGAATATTTTGTGGGTAATAATAATTAGTTTTTTATAATATATATATATATATTAAATTATATTTTTAATTTTTTAAAAAAATTAATTTATTTCTGAATTTGCTACTAAATATATATATGAAAATATGAAATACAACTATGTTTTCTTTAAATCCCCGATTTTCAAGATTTTGTTTTAGATTGCCACTAAAAGAATTTCGGGCTTTAATGTCGGTTTTAAACCGATATTAAAGATAGTGTTATTAAAGCCCTTTAATGTCGATTGTCTTAAAACCGACATTAAAGGGCTTTAATAACATTGTCTTTAATGTCAATTGCAACGGGCATTAAAGCCCTTTAATGAAATTTACAACCGACATTAAAGCCCAAAATTTGTCCTCTTTTTTTAAATTTCATTGCCGAATCCATTTTTTTGGTCAAAAAGTATAACATGACACATCATCATCATCGAACACTGTGGCTATGACATATTATTTATTAAAATTATAATTTAAAAGGCCGTACAATAATTCAACTCTTGAAAACACAAATTACAAGTAATACAAACATTATGATTTTACAAACATTATGAGTTTACTATCCCTCTCCAATTGGTAAGTATGGATCCCTTCATAATTCTTCTTGAACAGACCCCCCCAGCTTCAACAGTTGTAGGATCTAAAGGCAACACTAGAGGGGTGAATAGGGTTGACTACCAATTTTTAAAAAATAATTTTATCTTCAAGCAATGCTCAATAAGGTTAACCCACTAATTTGATTAAAGAAAATTTATGCAAGACAAAACTTAAATCATGCAAGCTATGATAACTTCAAATTTAAAGACAATTTAATCAAGGATAAATTTAAATAACACACTAAAAATTAAATCATGCAATTAGGAAAGATTAAAAAAATAACTAAGACAAGAAGCAAAAAATTTGAAAACAAGAAATAAAAGAGGAAGAGGAAGAGAAAACACCGGGAATTATAGTGATTCGGCAAATTGCCTACTCCACTCTCCAAGACTGCTTCTTGGGTATTTCACTAAGTGATGTGAGGACCAAACCGACACACGACCCTCTTTTTCTTAGGCTAAAGAGAAACCCAAGATCCTTTTTACTGGTTGAGGATCAAACCAATTTCTTTTTCTCACAACCCAAGGTGTACCCACACCTTAATACAATTCCCAAAAATTAAAAGAAAACCTCATAATATTACCTCTTGAAGGCTAAATACACAAGTTGAGCACTAAAAAAAAAACTCACAAAAAAAACTCTAGGCCAATTTAGGAGCAAGGAGGACAAGAATTTGAGAGTAGAGAGAATTGAAAGTTTAAGACTTGATAGCCTTTTGGTGTGTCAATGAAGAGTAAAATCAAGTTGAATTTATAGGCAAGGGGGATAAATTTTGGCCATTGGATATGATTGCAAATGAAGGGTGGAGATTGAACAAAAATAGAAAAAGGAAAGGATTTGTAATTAAGAGAGAAATTTTGAAAGATTGGAATTATTGAGATTTGGAGAATAAAAAAGATTTGAAGGATGACAATTTAGGAAGGAAATCAAATTTGAAAAGGCTGAAATTTGGTGAGAATTTGGAGAAAATTGGATTAGAAAATTAAAGAAAAATAAGAAAATAAAAATAAAAAATAGCCAAATGATATGGTCACCACACGCACAGGGGGGGAGATTGAGCGTCACGTGCTGCATTCTGTAAAGAAACCGCAGGCACGTGCAGCGCGTGAAGTTAGGTGACCACCACTTGTCATTATCTCATTCGTCCACAGTCGCCATGTCACTGCCACGTCAACAAAAAGTGACCAGTTGGAGCGCCATGGCATCAATATTAACCGTTATATGCCACGTCAGCCGTCACGTCGGATGCCACGTCAGCAAGGTGCCACGTGTCACTGCCACGTTGGATTTCCTCTCCAATTTTCTTTTGCTTTTAACCTTCTCGTTTGAACTCCGATTTGAGCAATTCAAATTGCGTTGGAGTTGTCTTTTCGAGCTCTACTAGATAGCGACTCTGAAACATTGAAAATATTAGTACAAAAAATCTGAGTTTGTTATCATCAAAATACTTGGTTTGATTGAAGCCTTAAAGCTAACAGCAGTGTCTGGTTATAGGCATCTTTGTCTAACCATTGTTGTTCAAAGGATCATAAACGAAAAAGGTTTAAGACAAAATATTGAAAGTGAAAATGTGATCAGAATTCATATTCAACTAACCGTGTTTATTGGGAATGTGTATAAATGGTACATTCAAGGCAAAATTCTTTACTAGAGTTCCCCAAGGAAAAGCATAAAGAGATTGCGATACCAAATCTTTACTCCTTTGTTGCACCTGCAAAACAAAAAAACTCAATAGTTGAATAAATGAGAAAATCTTCTTTTTAAAACTGTGAGTCATCAACTAAAACTTATTAAAACTATGAGTCAAACATTCTTTTAGTGTATTTAATTAGCATAATGCACATGTTCTCAATCCAATCAATCGTTTAGTTCCTGCATCTATTGCTTAGCTCCCTCAACCCATCGTGTAGCTCAATCGTTTAG
Organism: Benincasa hispida; assembly: GCF_009727055.1. Lineage (NCBI taxonomy): Eukaryota > Viridiplantae > Streptophyta > Magnoliopsida > Cucurbitales > Cucurbitaceae > Benincasa > Benincasa hispida. The sequence continues at coordinate 18,425,305 of NC_052356.1, forward strand.
TAAACGATCTCGTGTATAGGCTATCATTTAGCTACCGCGCCCATCGTTTACCTCCATCGTTTAGCGCTAACGCCTTATTGTCTAACGCATTTGCCTATCGCTTAACGTCATCGCCTATCGCTTAGCATTTCACCTATCGTGTAGCGTGTCTGCTCATCATCTAGCACAACACGGCTATCGTCTAGCGCTCATGCCCATCACGTAGCGTCGTCGTGTAGTCTATCGCTTAGCGCCCACGCATCTACTATACAATCGTCCAACGCCCGCCTACACGATCGTCCAGCGCCTGCACATCTGTTATACGATCGTCCAGCACCCGCGCATATTTACATGATCGTCCAGCACCCGCTTCCCCGCATTGCTACACGATCGTCCAACGTCCGCCTACATGATCGCTTACCTTATCGTTTAGCTCCTCCACATTGCTACACGATCGTCCAGCGCCCGCCTACACGATTGCCTACCTCATCGTGTAGAGCTACCCATTTGCTACACGATCGTCTACCTAGCGCCTTGAGCTAAACATTTCGCTTTCACTGCTCTTGCTCACGCATACCCAAAGCAGGAGAAACTCTTGGCAACGCCTCTTGCCAATACTTCAACAAATGTATCATATACAACAAAACCATTAATCAAATCGAATTTCAAAGCCATAGACACATAAAAAGGCTCAAATCTAGGAGTAGAGAGACATATTGAAGTGAAACCGCAACTAGCTTTCATTGAGACATTTACACAAACAGTTGAGAGGTGTAACATAAGAACAAAAATTGCTGTGAGTTTAAAAGAGGAAAGAGAAGAAGAGCATACTGATCTGGACGAACGACAAACGACGAACTTCAGATCTCCATGCAATTGGTTTGAGGTTCGATTTTCTCCCAATTATATTAATAATCATATAAAAATAGATTTTCTATACTAGTTTATTACAATTAAGTAGATATATTTAATCGATTACTAGGTTATTAATAATTTCAATAAATACGCAATTAAAATAATTTTAATATATTTTTATAAATGAACAAAATTCAAATTTTACCTGTAAATATGTTTTTACAATTGATTCAATTTTCACTAATTTTAACATAAAATAATGTAAAGATATCCACAAACTCACTAGTTTCAATAATATCAAAATTTTCAAAAGTTTTAAGTTTGTTTATCCACAAATTAACTAAGGAATAACCTTACCAAAACTCTTTAAGTTTTAATAGAATGTAGCTCTAGATGTTGTTTTCTCTTTGAAATTTTATTTTATTTTTTTATCACACATATATTTAATAATTAGTTGAAATTAGCGTATGGAAATTGTATTTTATTAATTATCAAAATAAAACTTATTGGAGGATACAAATTGCAATCCTTTTTAAGTGTAGATTAGGTATAATTTGATTAATTTATATAGCTGGACAAATTTTGGTGAAAAAAATCGATTTTTTCCCTTTTATAAAAGGCAATTGTTTTAAATAATAAAATTGTTGGAAATATTATCAAATACAGTAAAATGTTACTGTCTATCAGTGATAGACATTGATATACAAATATACCACGGATAGATTTTTCTCCTTTTTATGAAGGATAATTTTTTTAGATGACAAAATTACTGAAAATATTATCAAATACAACAAAATGACACTGTATCAATGATAGACATTAACATTTTGTTATATTTGTAAATAAGTTTCATTTTCCTAAATTTATAAATGAGAATTCATTTGGTATATTTTCAATCAAGCTATTAGTTAGGTCTCGTTCTTCACAATTGAATAATTAATTAAGTTAATTGAATGTATTATAATAAAATAAATTTTACATAATATTGAGCATAAAAGTTAAATTTCACAATATAATTATTAAATAAAATAAATAAAGACTCTAAAAGGAAAAATGAAAATTAACCCCCAAAAAAAGAGAGAGAGATAGAGAGAGAGAAAGAAGAATGAGATGGATAAAATTCAATACTTTTGCGATGTTAGAAATAATTTTGATTTCTAATATTGATTCATATAATTCAGGTAATCGATAATTGTTATTGTTGTACATACGATGATGATTAATATAATATTGAAGTGACAATTATCGGGTTTAACTAAATCCCTCTTTCCCATTTTTTGAAATTTATAAGTTTGAGTGGTGTTATATGAAATTGGAAAAATAGAGGTTTTTTGGTTTTTTTTTTTGTGTTTTTTAAAAACTAATCCTAGATAGTTATCCAAGATCATTGGTAGTTATCCATGAAGGAGTGAGTTGGTAGTTACCCAGAATTTGGACAGTTACCTAAGTTAGTGGTGAGTGAGTACTTGCCCGAAATGTGGGCAGCTACCTATATATATAGGTGATAGATAGTTCTTCTCTTGTGGACTCTCTCAATCTCTGCGTGGTTTTTTTTTTTTAATTCCAAAAGAATAACACACCGCCTGTTAATTCATGGTATAATTCGTTTAATTAAACAAGTACCTTTTCTGACCCAATTTGTAATCCAAAACAAATTATAGCCTGTGCTATGTATATAATGAATGGTGGTTAACTTTTAGTGGCTTATATATGCCCATAGAACTAAGAATGAAATTATTATAGACTTATGGATGCATTTCTCAACTACAAATTATAGAAAACAAAACATCAAGAACAAGAAACTAAAGGGGAACAAAGAAATTTATTAATAAAAAGGGAGAGAAGTTTCTAAAAAGTCCATTAATCACTTAAAAAATCCACATGAAAAATCCAAAATCTATAATTAAACATGCAAATAGTGATGGCAGCCAAGATCAAATTGAAAATTTTCAATGTGATCTTGGATATCATAATCAAGAAGAAAACTTTCAGATACAATCATTCCAATCTAATCAAAACAATTTGGAACTAAAGCATGAAAGATAAAAAAAAAAAAGAAAAAGAAAGAAAGAGGGATCAAAAGGATGTTTAGATATTGAAGTTGAGATCATATGATATTTGAAATGCAATAACTAGTTCCTACTAAATTTTTACCTTTAAATCCTACATCAGAATGCAAACTTCAAAGATGCAAATTTCAAAGATGAACGAAAGTTCATTGACAATTTGACATGCTAGGTGTTTTTTCAACAGTTGAAAGAAAGCAGTAAATAATCTAGAATTGATCTTCAGATCATTGGTGAAGCATTGTTCTAATGTTGTATAACTATCAGTTCACAAATTTGAGGATTCAACAGATCAACTCCTCCATAATCAATAATGCCCCCTTTAAGCTTCTCCAACAAATCTTTCCGCCCCTACAAAATTTCAAGAATGACTCTATATCTGCAAAAAAGGAAAATGAACAAAACTAATTCTGAGTTAAATCACAAAAACTACAATGAGATACCAATAACATAATTCAACATACAACATGATATACAAACCAAGACAACCCTACCTTCAACGGTGGCGCTCAACCGAAGCTTAATGACCCTACTTACCACCACGAAATCCGACATCAGAAGCTCAACGACGATGCTCAATCGATGACCAAGAGATCCCTACCTTCAAGATCGACGGGCGATGGCGACTGATGAGCACTGGCGAGAGGCAACAAAACAGAAGAACAACGAGAGGCAACGAAATCTGACACAGAGAAATCAACGCACAAACCCTAACTGTACTGCGGAATCGATTTCCAAATCTGGTCTGGAAGTTTTGAAGGCTATCTCCCGATGCTTAAAAATGTAAGCGTCGAGAGATATGCAACACTCCCGAAAAATAAATTCATTCGTTGGGAGTTCACGACCTATCTTCCGACGTAGTAGAATCGACGTCAAGAGTTACGCATAACTCTCGACGTGCTGATTAACCCGTCAGGAGTTATGCCACATTTTTACAGAAGTCCTGACGAAGTGTAACCAACGTTGGGAGTTACTTATAACTCCCGATGGTGTTTTTATAGCGTCTCGAGATAGCATATCTCTCGACTAATGGACTCCCGATGATGTTTTTAACATGGGGAGATCACATGTTTCTTGTATTGAGTTCTTATATCATCAAAGGGTGAATTAAAGAATATATGGTCTTGAGATTGGTGAACATTGATATAAAAATGTTTAGACATTCATCCTAGAATCATCAGGTAAGTATTCGTTCCTTTACCATATGTATCTTGGTTGATTGAATTATTCTATTAGAATCAAATGATGATAATCGTTTTCGCATTTGAGTTTATTGATGCTGACATATCAAATATCCTTACTCGTGGGCATACAAAAATCATGGGAATAACTCATTTGTCAATGTCAACTTGTACTAAATAAGGGATACATAATCCCTTGTTGATTCCTACCTTTATTTCCATCTCCATATTCTCTTTATCTCAAATCAACTTTTTGAAAGTTTTTTTTTATGAGGTTTGGGAGTGATTATGAAATAAACTATTTCAAAATAAATCACTAAATAAAAAATAACATTGCATATATTTGAACAGAGACTACCTGTTTTGACACCATCTTAAATCATCGATTGACCTAAAAATTTAAGATGATAGGTGAATGCAAATTTAATATTATATCATTTGACAACATATACTTATTTTAGAGGAGATTAATTTGACATTTTCCCTCATTTAACTAGTTTTTAACTGCCATCCAAAACGTTAAAGTTCTTTCTAATAATCTTAACTAAAAGTTTTTTTGTTTAATGGTCCTACATTAGATTGAGGTTAAAAAGCTCAAATAGCAAAGTTAAAAAAAAAAAGAAAAAAGGCCTCACAATCTTTATAATATATATATATATATATATATGTATATCATTTTTTCATTATCAATTGATTTTGAAATAAAAAATTTCTCATTTATTTAATATGGTATCAGAGGCCATCAAATCTAAACGTGTATGTGTGTGTATATATATATATATGTTGTGTTTGCATATGTTTGATATTATGATATGATGAAGTAAAAGCATAAAGGGCCTAATTGTAAAATTGTACTAATGAAAAGGGTTAAAGTTGAAAACATTGTGACAAAAAACGTCATAATCTTTCTACATGGAGAAAGGGAACGGTCCCTTTCACAACTTGAACAAATCTAGAAAAGAAACGAAAAGATAATCTCTTGATGCGAGAGAAAACATAATAGTTTAAAATATCATACACTTCGGATATATTTGTTGGCCAAAAAATTTAAAGTGATAGTACATACACGTAAACAATAGACCGACCTCATATGTATGCTCTTTCTGATGAGCTCAAGTTGTCATTCCATTAAATTTGATTCTCTTTAACACACACATATATTTTGAACAGATTATTTCTTTCGTTTTTATTCTCTATTATTTGTTCTTTGAGATGTCTTTGAGTCTTTTGAACCTCGGTTACTCAATTGAAGCTCGAACGGCTTTGAATTAGTCAATTTCTACAAAATGAACAATAAAGCACATGAGAGTAACAACGGAATAGCCTACAATGTTTTATGTAGTTAGTTTGTCCATATGCATATATGTTGCTCTATTTACTTTGGCTTTATTTGCTCAAATACATATTTAAGATAGAATTATTATTGTTTTATTCATTAAGGAGCGTCATAGTGACGCTTAGCCGCAATCTGGCTACTTTGTAGGTTTCGAAATGTGAGCTAGATACTTCTATGTCGTTTTGAGTTGCTTTATAGATTCCTTAAGCCCCTTTAAGAACATTTGTAACTTTTGAGCTGGGTTAGAGGCTTTAGGTCCACTTAAGTCACTTTCTAGGTCGTTTTAAAAGTGAAAGTGGGATTTAGCCACTTTGTAGGTTTTGAGTGGTGGATTAGATACTTCTAGGTCATTCTGAGTTGTTTTCTAATCTTGAAGGTCACTTTAAGGGTAGGTAAGAAGCAATATAGTTCAGTTTTATGGAGAGATTCCAGGATTCTTTTGATCGATATACATTATTATTAAGTAAATTTGTTTATCTAGTAAGTTGAATGCAATTTGTGGAACAACGAAAATCATAAATATTACATGTAAGTGTATATATCTAGGGAGAGAGGTTTATGTTTTGGTATTTTCAAATTTGTTTAACAATATAGCAATAAATGTACACATTATAAGAAACTTCATCTCTCGATGAAACTTTTCTCGGTGTTATTATTACTGGTATCGGTAAAAGCTACTTTTCCCAATCGTTTAATAGCCATCAAGAGAAAAGAGTTATTTCGATGATTTTTTTTAAGACCATTAGGATAGATTGTTATTCCCGACGCATCTTTTTAGGCGTCAGGCATAGTTGAAGGAAGAAAGTTGTGGGGATACTATCGCGATGCTATGTTTAGAGGCGTTGAGATAAGCGATGTTTCTCGACACCATCTTCTTCCTACGTCTTAATAGGTAACTTAACCCTTTTTTTTGTTTCTAGGTTATCTCGACGGTTTTCCAAAGACCATTGATAACGTTGAGATAGTGTAACTTCTTGATTTTGATGTTAAAAAAATTAATCTTGATAATGGTGGTAAGTTTATATCTCAAATATTTGATAATTATTATATACGATTGAGCTAACTTTAAAACATCATGAAGTTTATGTTCATACACAACTAAATGGTTTAGCGAAACCATTTAGGAGAGCAAAAGTTCTAAGAATTGTATGGAGTTGTGTTATTTTTTTATGCAACTTTCTTTATACACTTTAAGCTAGGAAACTTATTATAAATAGCTTATAGGCAGAAGCAAAATATAAAATGTACAGTAAGTGTTTAAATTGTTCCACCACAACGTACTAAGTTAAGTCCTTAAATGAGGTTATATTATTAGATATTTTGAACCCCTTATGAACAACGTCTTTATTGCACAAGTTGTTAAGTATCACTAATGAGACAAATTTTTTTAATTTTGGGAGAAATTAAGAAGTTGCAATAAAATTACATGAAATACATTGTTGTTGTCTCATTGAGATACCCATATAGATTAATGAGACTTAGAAGTTCAAATGATTTTGCAAAATATTTCAAATTAAATGTCAGATGCATTTATACAACATTTATGAACACTAGGAGACTAGCTAAGTTATCTATACAAAATTCGAATGGATCATCTAAAATTAATATTCCAACTCAATAAATTGTCACTATAGCGATTCTTTTATAGATAAAAATATTCTTGATGAATGTGATATAGCATCTGAATATTTGTTAAAAGAGAGGTAAAATAACCATATTTGTCCATGTATTTTTTTACTATATAAAAAATCACATTCAGATAAGTTATTACCTTTGTATTTGGTATTGATTTGAATATAATAGACTCTTGATATGTGAATATTTACATGGACATAATATATCCATTGACCATTTAAATAATTGTTTGGATCGACTGTGCATGTATTCACTGGCAAGAAATCGTTTTTTTTTTAATACCACAACAAGAAAAAATGGTTTCATCTTAGTCAACTGAGTGAATGCGGAATAATTGATAAGTATGAATCATAGTTCTAATATTTATGAGAATATCTTCCCGTTGTCCCTGATGCTCCTAAAGATTGAATTATACACACCTTGCTCTTCTCTTATGAGTAAGTAGCTTTGATTTGGAACAAGTTGAAAGTCAAATCCTCTTAATTTAGTAACCATTCATCCTCCTTTGATCTCTCTAAACTTTTAGGTTTTCTCATTTGAAGGTAGAAAGATAAAAGTTTTGGTAAGAGGAAGTCTCACATTAAATAGGAGCCTAAGGTTCATTGTGAGGGAGTTTCACACTTAGGAGGCTAAGTAATTGTTCACTAATTTTCTCACACATAGGAGGAGTCTAAGTTCCATTGAGAGGGAGTCTCACACACTTAGGTTAAAATTAATTTATGGGAGATTTAATTAAACTTTATAATATAAATTTAATTATGGATATGATTCAAAATTAATTTATGAGTGATTTAATTATTTGAAGGAGTTCAAATATTAATTTAATATGAATTGAATTCATATTAAAACTATAGGTTAAAATTAATGCACATTAGATACACATTAAAACTATAGGTTATGAGAGAAATACAATTGAATATGATTCAAATGTAGGCTAAATTAAATATTTGATATTTAATTTGATAATTGATTAATTATTAATTTAATTTGATTTGATTTAATTAAATTAATTGAATTAAAATTATATCTTATGTGAGAGATGTTTTATTTAAATATGATTTAAATGAAATTATTAATTAAATTATATTTAATTAATTAAATAAAAAATTTGATTTTATTAAATCAAATAACTCCCATGTAGGGGTTTCAGGGGAGTTATTTGAAACGTGGGATAGCACCCACGTTTCTTCTCTCCATTAGTTAGAAAGATCTACAAAAGAATGAAGAAGGTTAAGGGTTTTCTTCAAGAACGAATTTTTTAGGTTCTGTGGAAAAACAAAATCTCTCAAAAAATTCTCCATTTTCATTTCAATTAGAAATTGGTTCCCACAAACCAATACCAATATTCTCAGAGAATAGGAAGGTTTTCAAATTAGTAGTATTCGTGTTTTCAATCTTAAGGAGAATTGACCCTTTCATCTGAGTCGTCAATGAGAGTAAGTGCTTCTTTTCTTTTCTCTATAGGATTGAATTCCTAATTGTTATGTATACTTAACCTAAAATTTTTATAGTAGGCTGGTTTTTTTCTTGTCTCTGTGATATTCTGTATTTTCACAGTGTATTGTTATTTCAATTTCTCAATTAATTGCAAGTTAAGGTCCTGATAATTTCGCCATGCTAGGGTTTTTATATCTACAGTTGGTATCAGAGCCAACTCGTAGAATTAATTTAGAATTTTGAAATTTCCACCGGGTTGTGGATTGAATTGCATTATGAATGTGGTTTGTGAATGAATGTTTACGGTAAATTTTTTGCCTTAGATTTACATGTTTGATTTGATCAATTTGTAAAGGTCCCTGCATTTTTGGGCATCTTATCTTGAAATTCGAGTCTTCTGTAAGTTCATATCTAGAATTAGGGCTGTTAACGATGAATATCAAGACCAATCGACGAACTGCCCATAATTGCTTTATGGTGTCGTAGCGTCAGCGTTGTAATACTACGACACGTGTGACACTAGAATTTCATTGTGTGCGGTTCAGGGTGGTCCAATCCAATTCGACTAGTTCAAGGTGGTCTAGTTCGGATTTGTGCTGGGTTGGCTTGGTTCGTGATTTTGAGGTCTGGCTTGAAGCGATTTGGGTTGGTTTTATTTGGTTCTGGAGCAACAAAAACTGTTTTAGGAGAAAATTTGTAAATTATTTTATTTATTGCTTTATTTTATCCTATGAGCAAAATTACCAGTTCATTTGCTATTTAATTGTCATTTAGATAAATCTCACCATAGGTTAATCATGTTCATGCATTTTAATATGTTATAAAGGTTATAATGTATGGTATTAATGCATGATATATATAATTTCATGTGTTATTTAATATATTTTGATATGTTAAATATATGAAATTGAAAAAAACATGATACGTGACATTACTTAGGTAAATATAAAGGGTTATATTTATTAATGTTTTTGTGTATACATGGTTGATTTTTCATGAATTGTTTAATATAAGTGTTAATAAAGTTGAAAATGAATTTGTATTGAGCATGACACATCCATAGTTTAATATAATTGTTATATTAAAGTCATGAAATGCATATAATATGGTTTTCTTATTAATTAGAATTTGATTGTTAATTAATTAAACCATAAAAAGCATGATTATAGAGCTAATAATTAATTTTTCAGTAGTTATAAAATTAATATTTAGTAATCGTTTACCTATAATAAAGAGTTGCATGCAAACTTAGGATCTTAGGGAATTTGAATTAATTTTAAAATGTTTAAAATTAATTTAGACCTTAGATCACATTAATTCTAATAAGATTAGAATTAAATCCTATTTTTTTTAATAGATTTAAAATATGACTAAATAGGACAAACAAAACTTTAAGTTATAAGAGAACTCTACCATTGAAGTTCTTAATAGGTTGGAGTACTTAAGATGACGGTTTACGGGAACACCTCCTACGTGGGAATTGACCTGGAAGTTGAGTTGAATCATGCAATATCACTAGGTTAATAATGGTTTAATTTACCTAAAATATCAGAGTAAAGACCTTATTATAAGAGTTATAATAGGCATAGATTTAGATAGATTCATTAGCCAGAATTTAACTAACTATAATAAAACCTTAAAATGGTATCACACTTTAGTGGGAGAAATGATATATGGAATATATCAATTTTTAGTTCTCATGTCCCTAGGAGTTCACGCCGTGAGATCCATGCTTGGCTTCGTATTGCCCTGGGTGTTGCCTCCTTTCGGAAAGTGTTTGCATGGATCAATACCAAGGTGAATAGGAAAAGTGTTCATAGTAAGTAGGAGAAGGATGTGCGTCAACGTATCCTACAGTCTCCTCCATTAGGTTGCACTGTGAGATTTCTATAATCCATATGCGTATCATCCTAGAGTGACCACCTCTTCGAAGGGCTTGATCATAGGATTCGAAACAATGCAAACTTCAGTAATGGATAGAGTTTTTTAGGTTAATTTTCAACAGTTTTCTTTCCTTACGGTAGCCTGTTGAAGCATACCTTTGGAATCCGAAAATGGTTGGGTCATACTTACGGGATGAATTAAGCTAGTTAATGAATTCTTGACTGAAAAATGTTAGCTAAGAACTATAAGAATAAGAGTTATTCCGATATTAGTAATTAGCTAAGATTGTCTCAATTCAGGGGAGGGGTAGTTGATCACCCTTTGGTGGTCGTTGCTCTAAACTTCTGAAGTATCATTACAAAAACGAAATCAATAGTTAATTAGGATTCTTTGATTGTTTGGTTTTGTTGAATTGATTGGATGCTTGTATTTTGTGTAATGGTTTAAGACAAATATAACTGATATGGTTAATTATTTATTATTCGTTTCAATATGTTTTCCACAGTTATTTCCTTGCTAAAGAATGAAAAACTAACCGGTGAAAACTATGCGACGTGGAAATCTAACTTGAATACGATTCTAGTTATAGATGATCTAAAGTTCGTCATAATGGAGGAGTGTTCTCCAATCCCTGTTTGAAATGCACCAAGCAATAAAGGATGCTCATGACCATTAGAAAAAGGCTAATGACAAGGACCGGGTCTACATCTTGGCAAATCTGTTTGACGTTCTTGTTGGATTATAGAAATAAGCAGCGGAAGAAAACAAGATCATTAACCATTCTAATTCCTTAAATTTGACATTAAAAAGCATGTTCATAGGGTAATAAGATGGTTTCAAGAAACACATACCTTTGAAGAATTCCTCTCCGATCCAAGCTGCTCTTCACGAAATTTCAGCTCCAAATCTTCAATGAACCACCAAAAGATCTCTACTATTCTTAGCCTTGAATTAGAGTGGTGGAACTCATAATTGAGCTGAATTTGTGAAGGAATTTTTAGTGGGTTTTTAGATGAAGAAGAATCTCTGTTGCAAAAACCATTTTCCCGTAGCATCCCCTTCCATCTTACTGATTCAAAGAGTTTTTATCCTTCCACTTCATGCAAGCACTGAAGTGCAGTCCCATTGACACTTCATTTGTATGAAAAAAATGGGCTAGGTGTGTTAATTAAGGAGAAACACCTCCTTACTTCACAAATAGTGGAAAATCCACTATCTAAGTTCAAAACTCCAATTTCCATTTTCAATCTTTAATTTTAATAATTCAAAATGAATTAAAATCAAAACTAATATTTCAATTTCTGAAATTGAAATAAAAATGAAAATTAATTTTAATTTTTTATTAATTAAACAAATTTAATTAATTAAAAAGTAATTTAATATCAAATATTAAATTTATCACACACCCAATTTTAAACATGAATCCTATTCTTGTAATTAATATTTAAATCAATATTTAAATATTATAAATTCTCCAATTTCGTTTAGTTTCAATACATTAAACGTTATTAGTTATATCAAATATAATTATACAAACTCTAATTTGAATTTGAACTATTCAAATTCAAACCCTAAATTCAATTTGAACATTTCAAATTGAAATTCAATTTGAACACTTCAGATTGATATCATTCCAAATTCATTCAATTTACTAACTCAAGATGTTCATATTTTATCAGTTAGTAGAGGGACCTTATAGACCTATAGATCATGAGCTCCAATGATTTCATGATTAATTGGCTAAAACTCTTTAGACCGTATCAATCAATATTCGTTAACTACCAAGTCACACTACTATAGCTCGATAGTTGCACTTTCCTCACTGTAGATATATTTGTGTCCACTTGATTTAACCATAATCAGTAAGCCGACCCTTCAAAGGTTGTTCATAATAACGACTGGGTCAAATGCTATTTTACCCCCGAAATTATGTCTTGCTCTTTAAGTTCCATTGATCCTCTAATAAACAATTGGTTTGTGATCCAATCACCGAACTGGATCTTTCTTAGGCCAATGAGAGGGTGGGGCCCCTTGTTCACGACCCGGATTTAGCATTTAAGAGAACAACCTTTCTTCTATTCCTCAATTGGGTAGACGTGAATTCGTCTTACACCCTATATCCACAACTATTTACCCGGTCTTACCCTGAAATGGGAGGCTTATTGAGTCGGCGCTGTTGAACCAACCCTCACCTATGTAAATCTAAGGATAATCTCGAATAAACATGAGTTCATAGTTAGCTCAGGATTAAGATCGAGTTACCTAGGTCATCTAAATGAAATAGTCTGTCTTAAATAGTAAACAACGTTATAAAGTAAGAGTGACTTATTTCTTGGTCCAATCTTACGCAAACTCATGCATATGACACTCTCATTTCTCATGTCAATACATGAACGAATCAGGATCACTTCATTTGTAGCATCTTACAACAAATTATAACAACTACAGAGTGGACCACATCCGATAGTGTTACCAGAATAAGGCACCCAACCTTATTCATATACTATTTACTCGAATATGATCCACTCTTATGTCTCCACATAAAGTTCAAGTACTCATGTAATAGTCATGGATCTTTTAGTTTGTTGGATTTATTTCTAAAATGAAATAAGCAATTCATATATTTAATACAACTCTATTGAATCAAACTTCAATAACAACTTTATTGATTTATAGAATGAGCTTATTGTTTACAAACCACGAGTTTTAGGATATAAAATCCAACAGTTTTTACTAAGAAACATGAGGCCATGATTACTGCATGTCAGATCATGGAGTCTCTACAGGAGATGTTTGGATAACCATTGTTTGCCTCATAATTTTGATTCTAAAAGTGCTTAAAATGATGAAGAAGAGGTGAAATAATTATAATAGATGGAGTCGGTTGATGGATTGATTTCTCTCTTAGCAAGAAAATCAGGGGATGCATTGGTAGTGGATGTGTGCACACTTTGTGAATGCATACAAGTTCTCTTAAGTTAGATCCAAGTACAAATCGAACCTAAGTTTCCTGGAAAGTCCAGGGTGAACGCAGAAACTCTAGAATGTTCTAACATAGACCTTGTTTTTGGATCTAATGCAGATGTTCTCTAATTAACTTGAGAAATGTTGGTTATTTACATTAAGTTAATTGCACGCATGTAAGAAGAAATAGAAATTCAGAGGGAGAAAGGGATTTATGGATGAATAGTTTTAAGTGTAAGTGGTATTCGTTGATTTCCTTGCAAGTTTAACAAGCCTATGTGAGCACACTGAAGATGAGATGAAGATGATACAGATGCTTGTTTACAATCTAAATGTATGTGTTATGCGTTGAAAATTTTATTCTTTAGTTCATGCTAAGTTCAACATCTCTCGATGCGAAAGCCATGTTGGGTTTTATATCCTGAAACTCGTAGTTTGTAAACAATAAACTTATTCTATTAATCAATATAAATATTATTAAAGTTTGATTCAATAAAGTTATTATTGAATGCATGAATTGCTCATTTCATTTTAGAAATAACCTAAATCCAATAAACTAAGATCTATGGCTATTACACGAGTACTTGAACCTTATGTGGAGACATAAGAGTGGATCAAATTTGAGTAAATAGCCAAAATAGTCTATTGTATACGGATAAGGTTGGATACCTTATTCTGGGGACACTATCGGATGCGACCCACTTTGTAGATGTTACAATTGTTGTAAAGTGCTACAAACGAAGTGATTTTAATTCGTTTATATGAAGATATGCGAGTGGGGGTGTCCTATGCAAAGAGTTTGTATAAGATCATACCAAAAAATAAGTCAATCTTACTTATAACGTTGTTTACTGTTTAAGACCGTTTTTTTTCAAAGCAATGACCTAGGTAACTTGATCTTAATCCTGAGTTAACTATGAACTTCTGTTTATTTGAAATTATTCTTAGATTTTCATCGGTGAGGGTTGGCTCAACTGTGCCAGCTCAATAAGCCTCCCATTTCAAGGGTAAGATTAGGTAGATAGCTGGGGACATATGGTGCAAGATGGAATCCACTCCTACCCGCTTTTAAGAATAGTAGAGAGGTTGTTCCCTTAAGTGCCGACTCCGAGTCTTGAGAAGGGATCCCACCCTCTCATTGGCCCGAGACAGATTNTGTTCCCTTAAGTGCCGACTCCGAGTCTTGAGAAGGGATCCCACCCTCTCATTGGCCCGAGACAGATTCGGTTTAGTGATTGAATCATAAACCAATTGTTCATTTGAGGATCAGTGGGACTTAAGGAATAAGATGTAATATCGGGGGGTGAAACAACTTTTTGACCTAGCCGTTATTACGTACAACCTGTGAAGGGTTGACTTATTGATTATGATTATATCGAGTGGACACAAATATATCTATATTGAAGGGAGTGCAACTACTGGGCCTTAGTGGAGTGACCTGGTAATTAACGAATGTTAGTTAATTAGGTTAAAGAGGTTAATCAGTTAATCTCGGATCATTGGAGTCCATAATCTGTAAGTTCATAAGATCCCCATACAAGCTCATAAACGGATTAAACCTTGGAATAGCGTGAAAAGAGAATTTGAAACGTTCAAATTCAAATTAAGGGAATTAGTAATTATATACTATATAATTAACGAATTATATGAAATTGGAGAATCGAATAATATTTAAATGATTTAAATTTTAAAATTACATTAATGGGATTCATATTGGTGGAATTAGTGGTGTAAATAATTTAATATTGATATTGAATTATTTAATTAATTTTATTTAAAATTAATTATTTGAATTAATTTTATTTAAAATTAGAAATTTGATTATTTGGAAAATTCAAATGTTTCATTTAATTTTAGTTTTAATTAATTTTTTTGAAATTTTAATTAAATAAAATTGTATTTAAAAATTAAAAATTCGAAAAGACCCAATTTAGTGGGTTTCTCCATCTTTTGACACTAACAATCCATTTTAATCTACTCACTTGATGTGGATTTGGTGTCAATTTTTTGTGCAATTTGATTGCATTAATTAAGCTGAAAAAACTCAATTCATTTAGCTTAGAGAGGAGGCCATGCAGAGTGAATTTTGTTGAGATTTTGTTGAAGAAGGTGCTCTTCAACTTTAGTTGGAAAAGCAGTCCCTTGCTCTTCAATATTCCCTAAATTTCCTGCTTATTTTAGGATCCACCACCCAATCTAAGGTCCAAGAGAATAGTAGGGAAGATCAAGTGGTGGTCTACATCCTTTTGGTGTGAAGATTGGAGCTGAATTTGTGGATTGAAAAAGGTCCTCAAAGGTACATCTTCAAACCCTAATTTTTTTTTTGTATGAACATGTTTCTTAGTTGCTAAAATTGATTAATTAGAGTGCTTAATGATTCTATTTACTTCCGCTAAGTGCATGCTAACTCCAACAAGCCACATATAATCCTATCTCTAGGGTGCATGTGTTGGTCATAAAGAACAGGTAAAAGACGTGAGCAACTCTATCTCTAGACTTACTTCATACCCTGACTTAATGCGTTCAATAGTTAAATTGCTCTCTCGAGCGACTTAACTTATTAATCACTTTAATCAACTGATCAGGGAGATTTAAGCTATAGATTTCATGCTCTCATTAAGTTAGAAAATTCACAAACACATACAATTTCAAAGGTAAACAAATGGAGAGTGATATCTCTCTCAAGCTTCTTTCCAACATCACCTCTTGATCAACGGTGAAATGGTGTCTTCTCTCCTACTTCTTGCTTGCAAACGATAGAATTTATCTATTGGTGCTAAAGAAAGTTTCTAATTGTTTGGGCTCTAGAGGTGTCTAACCATGATTCTAAAGGTGGATTCTCCTTTTATAATCAAATCTCAACAACTTGGTGATTAGACTTGCATTAAATTCTATACCCTGGAATAGTTGTTTGCCACTTCTGAAATGTTCCAATACTGCCAATCAGATGCCTATGCCTAGAAGTGGTGATTTAACATGAAATGCACGAACCAATGTATCCTTCATGCATCGAATGTTCTTGGACACATACTTTTTGCATTGGCTTTGGCTGCAACACTTAGTAAATTTCTTTGATTCTTGCGTTGAAATATGTTAATGAAGCAACTTTTTACTTAAAAGGATATTTTTGTATGAGTTTACTCTATATATGGAATTTCATGCATTTTTATTTATAATGAATGCGTTTATATTACTAAAGATCCTAATTATTTCAACTTTGAAAGAACAATAATGTGTATTTATACATGTTATCAACTGTCCTCTCAGATTCGACACGAGGCCCTCAAATTCGTTTATAATGTGTGAATGAAGGAAGACCAATTAGTGAGAGAACTGTTCTTGACCTGATGGTCCACTTCAATGTCACCGAGATGAACGACGTGGTCATTGATGAGCAAAGTCAAGTGTCCTTTATTCTAGAATCTCTTCTAGAGAGTTCCTTCTATTCTGTAGCAATACAGTTATGATTTATGAATGAAATAGAGTACACCATAACTATCCTCCTAAATGAGTTGACTTATCAGCCTCTTATGAAAAGTAAGGGACCGATAGAAGGAGAGGCAAATGTTGCCCATTCCAAAAAGTTCCATAAGGGTTCATCCTCTGGAACTAAGTATGTTCCTTCATCTTTACAGGGAATTAGTTCCTTATCCAATAGCTTGAGGAGGTGAAATGACACTTAAGGTTGGAAAGGAGACGCCATTTCAACTTATACGTAGGCAGCTGTAAAGTTTTTTTTTTTTTTTTTTTTTTTTTTGGGAAATAAATACTTGTTTTTAAAAACTTGTATATAGTTCCTAAAATTAAAAGGAGCCTTGTATCTATTTCTTGTTTAATTGAACAAATGTATTAAGTTTATTTTTCCTAAATGAAGTGTGCATTATGAAAAATGGTGTGATTATTTGTTCATCTAAATTAAAAAACAACTTATATGTGTTAAGACGAACTGAAGCAAAGAACTTTTAAATCACAAGATGTTTAAAGCTGCTATACTCAAATAAAAATTTCTCCAAGTAACAATAAGATATATCTTTGGTATTTGAGATTAGGTCACAGAAATTTCGATAGGATCGAGAGATTGGTAAAGAATGAAATTCTAAGTGAGTTAGAAGATGATTCATTACCTCAATGTGAATCCTATCTTGAAGGAAAAATGACTAAAAGACCTTTTAGTTGAAAAGGTTATATAGCCAAAGAGCCCTTGAGCTCATACATTCAGATCTTTGTGGTCCAATGAATGTAAAAGCTCAATGAAGATACGAATACTTCATCTATTTCATAGATGATTATTAGAGTTATGGTTACTTATACCTAGAGATGTCCAATTTCCCCATGGGGACAGAGATTCCCCGATTAGGCGAGGAATGGGGGAGGGAGTGGGGGAAAATTTTTTTCGTGAACTAAACTGGGACGGGGATGGGGAATGCATTCTCCATCCCCGCCCCCGCCCCGCCCCCATCCGTTCCCGTCCTTGTCCAATTAGCTTTTACATATTTATTTAGTATTATTTCTAATATATTATTATTATTATTATATAAATATTACATTTAAATTCCAAATTTAATTATTTATTAAGAAACATAATGAATATGTTTAAATTTAAATTATATATGTGAATAATTTGATTTATATCTATTTCTTTCTACTAAAAGAATTAATTAGCTTTTTTAGGTCAAAATTTGAGTAATTTATGTTTAAATTCAAATTTTCATATATAACTAACCATAATAAACAATTTAGTGATAAAGTTAATTATTTAATTAAAATTTGCTCAATTTAAATTAATTAGCTTTTTACAAAAAAAAAAAAAAAGTAACGGGGAAATCCCCCCGAATTCAAATTGTCATATAAAACTAACATGATCCCCGCGAATTCCCCGTGGGGAATCCTCGTCCCGATCCCCATGGAGAATTTCATGGGGATGGGGAATGAAATAGGGAGCAGAGACGGGGATGAGGAATGGCATCCCCGACCCCGACCCCGCCCTGTGGATATGTCTACTTATACCTAATGAAACATAAGTTTGAAGCCCTTGAAAAGTTCAAGAAGTATAAGGTTGAAGCCTGTTAGATTAAACGATTAAAACATTTCGATCTAATCGGGGTGGAAAGTACATGGATTTAGTATTCCAAGACTATATGATAAAATATGGAATCTAATCTCAACTTTCAGCACCTGGTACACCTCAGCAAAACGGTGTATCAAAAAGGAGAAATAGAACTTGTTAGACAGGGTTCATTCTATGATGAGCTATGCTCAATTGTCTAGCTCGTTTTAGGGGCATGCAGTAGAGACTGCAGTTCACATCTTGAACATTGTTCTCTCAAAAAGTGTTTCTGAAACACCTTTTGAGTTATGGAAGGGGTGTAAACCTAGTTTACGTTACTGGAAAATCTGAGGTTGTGTTGCACATGTGCTAGTAAAAAAATCCTAAGAAATTGGAACCTCGTTCAAGGTTATGCCAATTTTTTGGTTGCCCTAACAAAATAAGAAGTGATTTATTCTATGATCCTCAAGAAAACAAGGTGTTTGTATCGACAAACTTTACATTCTTGGAGGAATACTACATGAGAGATTATAAATGATGGATCAAATTAGTATTAAATGAAGCTGCTGAAGAGTCAATAAGAGTTGATGAAACTGGTTCTTCATCAAGAGTTAATGAAGAAGCCAATACTTCAGATCA
Source organism: Benincasa hispida (assembly GCF_009727055.1). Lineage (NCBI taxonomy): Eukaryota > Viridiplantae > Streptophyta > Magnoliopsida > Cucurbitales > Cucurbitaceae > Benincasa > Benincasa hispida. The sequence continues at coordinate 18,444,328 of NC_052356.1, forward strand.
GTCTCGTCCTTCTCAATCGTTGAGAGTGCCTCGATGCAGTGGAAGTGTTATATCACAACCTGGCCATTACTTGGATCTAACTGAACCTCAGGTTGTCATACTAGATGATGGTGTTAAAGATCCATTGTCTTATAAATAAGCAATGAATGACGTAGAAAAGGATCAATGGGTCAAAGCCATAGACCTTGAAATTGAGTGTATGTACTTCAATTCAGTATGGGAACTTATGGATCTACCTAAAGAGGTTAAACCCATAGGGTGTAAGTGTTGGGGTTGATGCCCTAAATCTTGTAGGGTCCTGTAGTTTGTACACACATATATGAACAAACATTTGTGATATAATAATATGAGATACTTTATTCCATTATGTCTTTGAAATATGAGTTATTTTAGTTGTGTTAACTACAAACCAATAAACTAAGATCCCTAGTTGTTGTTGTAACTTAAGCATGTATGTGGAGACATACAAGTTGATCGTGCTTTAAGTGATAACCTAAATGGTCTGTAGTATATGGATAAAGGAGGGAAACCTTATCCTGGTGACGTTATGAGTGTGGCTCGCTTTGTAAATGTTACAAGTGTTGTAAAGTTCTTCAAATGATATGATCCTGACCATTCATGTATTGGACATGCAAGCGAGGATGCTCTATACAAAGGAGTTTGTATAAGATCGGACCACGAAATGTTTAGTCTTGTTATATTATGTCGTTCATGACAGAGACTTTCATTTCACTAGGATGGCTAGATCGCCGACTCAAACCTACCACTTTGGGAATTCGTCTGATTAGGGAGCTGGGAACTCAGCTACACAAGACAGAATTCACTTCTTACCCGAAGCAAAGGTAACTAGATAAATTGCTCCCTTAAGGGCTGATTCCAGGGCTTGAACAATGCGGTGCCACACCTTCTTTTGGCTCGAGAAGTGCTTGCTCATAGTAGGATTATGATGTATTATTTATTAGAGAAATCAGTGGTACTTAAGGAGTTAGATGTAACTACAAGGGCAAAACGGTAAACTGGCTTAACTGTACTTACGAGCGATTTATGAATAGTCATCGTACTTTTGATTGGTTATATCCAATGGACACATAAATATATTTGTAGTTTGAAGAGTGCAACTGTCAGTCTTTAGTGGAATGCCTGATAGTTAATGGATGGCAGATATCGTGATTAAAGAGTTTAGTATGTTATTTACGTACCGTTCGAGCTTCAAGTTATAGGTCCATAAGGTCCCCTTGGTAGCTCAATGGATTCATGTTGAGAATCAATATTTGGGTTAGTTTGAAGTGTTCAAATTAACAAGAGGGAATTTGATTATATATGATATAGTCAAATTAATTCAATTATATGTGATGGAATTGATTTGAAGTACTAGATACATTAATTGGAGGAATTACTATAAATATGATTTATATTAAATGCAATAAAGGAGAAAAAGAACTATAGTTTATATGTCGCATATGATGTGATATTAAAATTATAGGTTATAAATATAATACGATAAATTAATTATTGTATTTATTTATAATTAAATCAATTATGAGAGGTTTTCTCCAATAACCAAATTAGTGGGAAGTTATATTCAATTTTAATAACTGATGTATAAAATGAAAATGGTTTTCATTTTTTTAGATTCAACACATTCCAATCACGTAAAAGAGAAAAATCTATACGATAGCTTTGAGAGAGAAGACGATCAATGATCGAGTTTGCTAGACGATAGCTCCTCGATACTAAACGATCGAGTACCCCGTCTAAACGATAGACTTTTCCTTTCTCCCACTTACTTGATTGTTCAATTCCTCCTTCCCTCTATGAAATCCATACAGAGCCTATACCTCCTGGATTCTCACACCGAGAATACCAAGGTAATCGAGTGGTGGTGTCCAGTTTCTTGTTCGAGGTCAAGGATCGAGTTTTATTCAATTGGATTCGAGTATCTGCCAGTTTCAGTTTGTTGCGTTTGTTCATTGCGTTCGTATGCTCGATCAAGTTTCTTGAACGCTGTGTTGATTGTTCAAGGAAATACTTGAAGGAAAAGTTCTTCAAAGGTATGTTTACTCTATCCCTTTTTGTTTATTCCTCGAAGCATGCTGTAATTTACTCGTTGATGCATTATTATTGTTGTTTGATTGTAAATGTCTTGTTCTTTCACAATGGGGTTTGGAACTATCTGCTTCCGCTCAATGGTTCTCTTGTTTAAGAGTTCCTTCAGTAAGTGGATGTATAAAAGAAAGAGAGATGTAGCTGGAAAGGTATAGACCTTCAAAGCTAGACTTGTAGCAAAGGGTTAGATCTAGAGGGAAGTGGTTGACTATGAGGAAACTTTTTCCCATGTTTCTATGCTTAAATCTATAAGAATTCTCTTATCCATAGCCACATATTATGACTATTAGATATGCCAAATGGATGTCAAGATTTCTTTTCTGAATGGCAATCTTGAAGAGAGTATCTTTATGTCTCGACCCGAGGGGTTCATAGCCCAAGGTCAAAAGCAATTTGAAGGCTGAATTGATCCATTAATGGGTTGAAACAGACATCTAGATCTTGGAACATTAGATTTGATACTGTAATAAAATATTTTGGTTTTGATCAGAGTATTGATTAACCTTGTGTCTACAAGAAAATCATCAATCGGCAAAGTAGCTTTCTTGGTACTTTATGTGGACGGTATTCTACTCATTGGAAATGTGTAGGGTACCTTACTAATATTAAAAAATGGTTAGTAGCCCAATTCCAAATGAAATATTTCGAGAGGCACAATATGTTCTTGGGATCTAAATTATTAGGGATCGTAAGAACAGAACATTAACTCTGTCTCAAGCAACTTATATCGACAAAATATTTACTCGATGCAGAACTCTAAGAAGGGTTTATTTGTTGGAGTTGATGCCCTAAATCTCGTAAGGTCTTGTAGTTTTTAATTGTATTGTACAAACATTTTGTTTATTTAATTACATATGAAATGTATTATTCAACATTTAGTAGCATTAAACCCACAAACCAATAAACTAACATCCAAGGTTATCATTTGTATCTTAAACATGTATGTAGCGACATATATGTGGATCATGTTTAAGTGATAACCTAAATGGTCTATAGTAGATAGATAAGGCTGGATACCATATCCTTGTGACACTATGAATATGACCCATTTTGTAGATATTACAATTGTTGTAAAGTGCTACAAATGATCTAATCCTGATCATTCATGTAGAGACATGTGAGTGGGGGTATTCTATGTAAACCTTAGGTTAAAATCATTTTTTAAAATAGTTTTGAAATATGATTCAAATAAACCTAAGATCACTTTTCTAATAAGATTATAAATCAAGTTTAATCTTTTAATCAGTTTAATAGGATTAAATTGATTCTTAATCAAAAGATTAAATTTGTAATAAATGTATCTATAAAGGACCTTTTATCTAAGGTTAGTTCTGTCTAGGCTGGGGTATTTAAGTTGACGGAAACATAACACCTCTATCTAGGAATGAAAAGATGAATTAAATAGATTTGTTACAAGCATGCAATGGATGATGGAGTTTATTAAAATGTTTAATAAACATTAATAAAAATTGTTAAACTATCAAAAGTAAATGTTACTTTTGGGCAAATTAAACAAACACTTAGTTAAAAATCAGTAGTCGGATTTTCCTAAGTTAAATAACCCTAGGTATAACACTCAGTGAGAGGAAAATGGGGTATATGATACTTCTATTGAGATTAGTGTCCTAAATCTCTTTTGTATTCTCGTAGTTGGTAAACATTGTATAAACAAATTGTTATTAATAAAATAATTGTTATTTTATGAGCATACGCTCAATCCAATAAACTAAGATCCTAAGTTATTTTATGTAATTTAAACATGTATGTAGAGACATACAGTGGATCATGCTCAAATGATAACATAAACGGTCTGTAGTAGATGGATAATGTTGGATACCTTATCCTAGTAACACTAAGGATACAACCTGCTTTGTAGATGTTACAAGGGTTGTAAAGTGGTAACAATGATCTGATCATGATATTTCATATGGAGACATGTGAGCGAGGTATCCTATACAAAGAGTTTGTGTAAGACCAAACCACGAAATTGTTGGGATTGATGCCCTAAATCTCGTAGGGTTCTATAGTTTGTAATTGTAATGTACAAACAGTTTATTTATGTAATAAAATATGTAATGTTTTATTTCATTTTTAGTTGCATTAACCACAAACCAATAAACTAACATCCTAGGTTATCTAGTAGCTTAAACACATAGGTAGAGACATACGGGTGGATCATGTATAAGTGATAGCCTAAATAGTCTGTAGTAGATGGAAAAGACTAGATACCTTATTCTGGTGACACTACGAGTATGGCCTCCTTTGTAGATATTACAATTGTTGTGACGTGCTACAAATTTTCTGATCCTGGTCATTCATGTGGAGTCATGTGAGCGGTGATATTCTATATAAAGGAGTTTGTATAAGACCATACCACGATTGAGACTTATATTTCAGCAGAATGACCATAGGTAACATGACCTGAATCCTGAGTGAGTTGTGAACTTCTGCCTATGAAAGCGATTATTTCATTTATATAGGTAAGAGTAGCTAGATTGCCAACTCAATAAGCCTACTGTTTTAGGAATTCGTCTGATTGTGGAGCTGGGAACATAGTTACACAAGAAGGAATTGAACATAGTTACACAAGAAGGAATTGAACACAGTTACACAAGAAGGAATTTACTCCTTCCCTAACGTCGGGGTAAGTATATAAATTGCTCCCTTAAGGGCTAATTCTGAGGCTTGAAAAATGTGGTGCCACACCCTCTCCTGGCCCCAGAAGGGTTTAGTCATAATTAGACTATGATTTATTGTTCATTAGAGGGGTCAGTGGTACTTAAGGTGTTAGATGTAACTATAGAGGCAAAATGATAATTTTGGCCCAGCAATCCTTATGAGCAATCTATAAAGGGTCATCGTACTGTTGATTGGTTATATCCAATGAACATAGAAACATATCTGTAGTGCGAAGAGGTAGTTATCGGTCTTTAGTAGAGTGCCCAACAATTAACGGATGGTGAATAATTTAATTAAAGAGTTTAATTAATTAGTCATGTAACTTTGGAGCTTCAAGCTACAGATCCATGAAACCCCCTTAGTAGCTCAACGAGAATCAATGAGAACAAGTATTTTGGATTAATTTGAATTGTTCAAATTAATTGAGGGAATTAATTATATATGATATAATTAATTTAATTTTAATTACTATAATGTATTCATACATTATAATATAAAGTATACTTGAGAGGAAATAAATATTTGAATATGATTCAAATATTAATTATATGAATTGGATTCATATAATTAAATTTAATATAAATGAGATTTATATTAAAAGTCATTCGTAAGAGATAATTGAAACTATAGGTTATATGTTGTATTTGATATAACATATAGTTTAATATAGATATTATGATAAGGTAGTTAAAATACACACACACACAGACATATATATTAAATGTGTTATTAACAAAAATAATTAATTTATTTAGAAAACTAATTTTGGGAGGGAGTTAACTTTTTACTCTCTTAGATGTGTTGATTCCCATTTTTCTCTGCGGAGTGTGAAAACAAAGAAAGATATAGAAAAAAATTTTCTACAGAAAAGATTATGTGAGATCTTCATCCTCTATTCTTTCTCTCCTCTCAATCAATATTTATTTCCTCTCAGTCAAAATAGCTAGAGCCCACAAACTTGTAGGTTCTCATCCTAAAGAATACCAAAGTAGTCTTCGTGGTAATGTCTGTATTGTTTGAGGGAATCCATTGAAGAACATTCTTAAAAGGTAAGAGTTTCAAACCCATTTTTATTCTTTAGTTTTATTTTTTTTGTTGAACATACTGTAATTTCTGAATTAAATGCATGATCTACTGTTTGTTTGTTTTGTGTTTTTTTTTTTTTTTTTTTTTTTTTTTTTTTTTTTTTTTTTTGTAAAATCTAAGTTCTTTGAAAATTGGGAAATTGGGGTGGTCCTGTGTTCTGCTCAAGGACCTTTAACAGGGTTCCTTCAGAAATTACTAGTCTCATTATATAACGTCGTGAATAATAGAGACTTACATTTCACTGGGATGATCATAGGTGACATGATCTAAATCCTGAGTGAGTTATGAACTCCTGCTTATGAAGACAATCCTTTGATTTGTATGTGTGAGAGTGGTCAGATTGCCAACTCAATATGCCTACCATTTTGGGGATTCATCTAATTAGAGAGTTGGGAACATAGCTACACAAGATTGAATTTACTCATTCCTTGATATCGGAATAAGTAGATAGATTGTTCCTTTAAGGACTAATTCTAGGACTTGAACAATGTGGCTATGCCATCTTTTGGCCCAAGAGGGACTTGGTCATAGTTGGACTATGAATTATCGTTCATTAGAGGGATCAGTGGTACTTAAGAAGTTAGATGTAACTACAAGGGCAAAACGATAATTTTGGCCAGTTATACTTACGAGCAATTTATGAAGGGTCATCGCGTTGTTTTCTGATTATATCCAAAGGACACAGAAATATATTTTTAGTTCGAAGAGTGCATTTGTCTGTCTTTAGTAGAGTGATCGACTGTTAATGGATGTTAGGTAATTTAATTAAAAATTTTAATTAATTATCCAAGTACCATTAGGGCTTCAATCTATAGATCCATAAAGTCACTTTTGTAGCTCAACAAGAATTATTGAGAATTAATTTTAGATTAATTTGAATTTATTAAATTAATTGAGGAAATTAATTATATATGATATAATTAATTAAAATAATTATATGTGATAAAATTAATATAATATTTTTGATACATTATAATATAAAATTTATTTTGGGAGGAACTAAGTATTTTAATATGATTCAAATACTAATTATATGTATAAGCTTCATATAATTAAATTTTAATATAAATATGATTTATGTTAAATATAATAAATGATAGAGAGGAAATTAAATATTTGAATATGATTCAAATATTAATAATATGAGAGAGAGGCACAGTTTATATGATTCAAATATTATTAAATTTTATAAAATAAAATTTATTTTGGGAGGAATTCCAAAATATTTGGGAGAGATGCAGTTTGTTATGGGCATTCAGATTTTTAGAGATCGAAAGAATAAAATGCTAGCTTTGTCTCAGGCATCGTACATTTACAAAATGCTTGACAAGTTTTTTTATGCAGAACTCCAATAAGGGTTTACTCTCTTTCAAGCATGGAGTTATATTGTCTAAGGAACAGAGTCCTAAGAAACCTCAAGAAGTTGAGAAAATAAGATTGATCCCCTATGCATCGGTTGTTGGTAGCCTGATGTATGCGATGTTATGTACAAGACCTGACATCTACTATGTGGTGGGGATGGTCAGTAGTATCATTCTAATCTAGGATATTATCACTGGATCGCTGTTAAGAATATCCTCAAGTATTTAAGAGAACGATGGACTACATGCTCGTGTATGGTTCTTAGGATTTTACCCTTACAAGATACACCTACTCTGGTTTCCAGACTAATAAAGATTCTAGGAAATCCATATCAGGATCAGTGTTTACTCTTAACGGAAGAGCAGTAGTCTGAAGAAGCACCAAGCAGGGATGCATTGCTGACTCCACCATGGAGGTTGAGTACGTAGTGGCTTGTGAATCTACTAAAGAAGCTGTGTGGCTTAGGAAATTCCTGGCTGACCTGGAAGTGGTTTCAGACATGCCAAAGCTCATCACCCTTTACTATGATAATAGTGGTGCTCTGACTAATTCCTGAGAGCCTCGGAGTAACAAACGCGGGATACACATAAAGCGGAAGTATCATCTCATTCGATAAATTATGCATCGAGAGGATGTGATCGTCATGAAGACAGTTTCGGAGCACAATGTTATTGATCCATTTACAAAGGCCCTCACGGCTAAGGTATTTGAGGGTCACTTGCAGAGTATGGGTTTACGGGACAGGCCACATATAGTCCAGGGCAAGTGGAAGATTTTGTATTGGACGTGTTTTATGCCCTAGTTTATTGATTTGTGTACTTGTATATTGTACACTCCACTAGCTTTAGGACAAGTGGGAGATTGTTGGGATTGATACCCTAAATCTTGTAGGGTCCTGTAGTTTGTAATTGTATTGTACAAACATTTTGTTTATTTAATAAAATATGAGATGTTTTATTTGACATTTAGTAGATTAAACCCGCAAACCAATAAACTAACATCCAAGGTTATCATTTGTAGCTTAAACATGTATGTAGATGATGTAACTCGTTTTAAAGAAATCCTTGAGCAGAAGCGGATCGTTCAAATTCTATTTTGCTTGAAAACAAAATTTACAGTAAACATACAAGATATTCATTCATAAACAAATTGCAGCATGTTTTTTTATAAAGAAAAAGGTTTAAGAGATATTACCTTTAAAGAACTTTTCTTCTTGTAAATCCCTCGAATGGTCACAACCTCGAACTCAGCAAAAACTTGAAGACCTTTTTCAAGAACTTCTCAAACCAAAAGGAGACACTACCACAGGGAGCCTTCGGTATTCTCAGGGTGAGAACCCAAGAGCGGTGGGCTTTGACTATTTTGGTTTTGAGGGTTTGTTTGAGTTTGAAGGAGGAAGGAGATTGAGAACACAGAACGATTCCGTTCATTCTATCGTGTAATATGTATGTCGTGTGTTGTAGGAAGAAGAAGAAACTAATTTCTTCTATTACTTTTGCCATAAAACTAATTAACCACCCACAAAGGTGGTTGGAGACAAAATAAGAATTATTATTCAAAATAATAAAAACAATATAAATAAATATGATAACTAATTTATCATCTTTTATTTATATTAAACTATATGTTATATTAAATATAACATATAACCTATAGTTTTAATATTGTATCATATACAATATAAACTATAGTTCTTTTTTTTTTTTTTTTAATTTTATGGCATTTAATATAAATCATATTTAAATATAATTTAACAACTATTTGAATCTCATTCAAAAATTTATTTCCTCCAAAATAAACTACAATGTATCAAATACATTATAACAATTATATCATATATAATTGAATTCTCTCTTATTAATTTGAAAAATTCAAATTAACCCAAAAACTTATTCTCAACTAAATCCTTTTGACCTACCAAGAGAACCTTATGGACCTGTAGCTTGAAGTTCCAATGGTACGTGAATAATTAATTAAACTCTTTAATTACATTATTTATCATCCGTTAACTATCGAACACTCCACTAAAGACTGACATCTGCACTCTTCGTACTACAGATATATTTCTGTGTCCATTGGATATAACCAATCAACAGTACAATGACTTTTCACAAATTGCTTGTAAGTACAGCTAGGTAAATTACCGTTTTTCCCCTATAGTTACATCTAACTCCTTAAGTACCACCGATCTCTCTAATGAACAATAGATTATAATTCCACTATGACTAAACATCTCTCTAGTGTGGTGCTACATTGTTCAAGACCTGGAATCAGCCCTTAGGGAGCAATTTATCTACTTATCCTTGCTTTGGGGAAGGAGTGAATTCCTTCTTGTGTAGCTGTGTTCCTAGCTCCCCAATCAGACGAATCCCCAAAATGGTAATGACCACTCTCACCCATACAAATCAAAGGACCGCCCTCATAGGCAGAAGTTTACAATTCATTTAGGATTAATATCATGTTACCTATGATTATCCTAGTGAAATGAAAGTCTCTATTATAACCGACGTTATATAATGAGACTAAATATTTCGTGGTCCGGTCTTATACAAACTCCTTTGTATAAAATATCCCCACTCGCATATCTAATACATGAATGATTAAGATCAGATCATTTGTAGCACTTTACAACAATTGTAACACCTACAAAGTGGGCTATACTCATAATGTCACCCCGATAAGGTACCCATCCTTATCCATCTACTACAGACCATTTAGGTTATCACTTAAACATTATCCACTTGTATGTCTCCACATACATGTTTAAGCTACATTGATAACCTTGGATGTTAATTTATTGGTTTGTGGTTAATGCAACTAAAATATCACATATTCTATAGACAAAGGGAATAAAAACATCATATATTATTAATCACATAAGAGTTTGTTCATACAAATTTAACAAACTATAGGACCCTACGAGATTTTAGGCATCAACCCCAACAGTAGATACATACAAGTGGATAATGTTTAAATGATAACCTAAATGGTCTATAGTAGATGGATAAAGCTGGATACCTTATCCCGGTGACACTACGAGGCCCACTTTATAGATGTTACAATTGTTGTAAAGTGTTACAAATGATCTAATTCTGATCGTTCATGTAGAGACATGTGAGCGAGGGTATTCTATACAAAGGAATTTTTATAAGATTGGACCACGAAATGACTAGTCTCAACTTCCTGACTCATTTTGAGGATATGCAGTAGAGACTACTATCTATATTTTGAACAACATTCCCTCAAAGAGTATTTCTGAAACACCTTTTGAGTTGTGGACAGGTCGTAAAAGGTAGTTTACGCTACTTCAAAATTTGAGGATGTCCAACCCATTTGCTAAGGAAAATCTCAAAAAGTTGGAACCTCGTTCAAAAGTATGTATATTTGTAAGTTACCCAAGGAAACGAGACGTGGATACTTTTATGATCCAAGTGAGAATAAAGTGTATGTTTCGAAAAACGCTACCTTTTTAGAAGAAGACCACATGAAGGATCATAAACCACGAAGTAAAATCGTTTTAGGTAAAATTTCTAATGAATCTATTGAGACTTCAACAAGAGTTGTTGAAGAGGCTAATGTTGGGGTTGGTGCCCTAAATCTCGTAGGGTCCTGTAATTTGTAAACACTAGTATGAACAAACTCTATGTGATGTGAAAATATGAGATATTTTATTAACTAATGTCTATGAAATATAAGATATTTTAGTTGCATTAACCACAAACCAATAAACTAAGATCCCTGGTTGTCGAAGTAACTTAAGCATGTATGTGGAGACATACAAGTGGATCATGCTTTAAGTGACAGCCTAAATAGTTTGTTGTATATGGATAAAGGAGGGAAACCTTATCTTATGATGCTACGAATGTGGCCCGCTTTGTAGATGTTGTAAGTGTTGTAAAGTGTTACAAATGGTCTGATCCTGACCATTCATGTATTAGACATGCGAGCGGGGATGATCTATACAAAGAAGTTTGTATAAGACGAGACCACAAAATGTTTAGTCTTGTTATATAACACCGTTCATGACAAAGACTTTCATTTCACTAGGATGAACATAGGTAACATAACCTTAATCCTGAGTGAGTTGGGAACTATTGCCTATGAGGGCGGTCCTTTGATTTGCATGGGTGCGAGTGGCTAAATCGCAGACTCAAACGTACAACTTTGGGGATTCGTCTGATTGGGAGCTGGGAGCTCAGGTACACAAGACGAAATTAACTCCTTTCCTGAAGCAGAGGTAAGTAGATAAATTGCTCCCTTAAGGGCTGATTCTGGGGCTTGAACAATGTAGCGTCACACTTTCTCTTAGCCTGAGAAGTGTTTACTCATAGTAGGACTATGATGTATTGTTCATTAGAGGAATCAGTGGTACTTAAGAAGTTAGATGTAATTACAGGGACAAAATAGTAAATTAGCCCAACTATATTTTCGAGTGATTGTGAAGGCTCATCGTACTGTTGATTGGTTATACCCAATGAAAACAGAAATATATCTGTAGCACGAAGAATATAACTGTTTATCTTTAGTGGAGTCCCCGACAGTTAACGAATGGTGGATATCGTGATTAAAGTTTTGAGTCAGTTATTCATGTACCGTTGGAGCTTCAAGCTATAGGTCTATACGGGCCCTTGGTAGCTCAATAGATTCATGTTTATAATCAATTTTTGGGTTAGTTTGAAGTGTTCAAATTAACAAGAGGGAATTTAATTATATATGATACAATTAAATCGATTGAATTATATGGGATATAATTGATTTCATATATTAGATACATTAATTGGAGGAATTAATATAAATATGATTTATATTAAATGAATAAAGAAGAAAAAGTACTATAGTTTATATATTGCATGAGATGTGATATTAAAACTAGATTATGGATATATTATTTATTTATAATTAAATCAATTATGGGATAATTGGTTTCGGTTTTTTCTCTTAATAACCAATTTAGTGGGAAGTTGTGATCAGTTATGGTAACTGATAGATAAAATGAAAATCGGTTTTATTATTTCAATAATTGAACCATATGTGAACTTGCATAAAGAAAAAGCTATACGATAGCTTGAAAGAGTAGACTATCGTGTATCAATATTTTCTATATGATCCGCGCTCGTTTCTAAACAATCAGTACCTAATCTACATGATAGACTCCAGTTGTCTCCCACTTACTCGATCGTCTATACGATCATTTAATTCCTTCTTTCCTCTACCAAATCCACACAGAGCCCACAATTTCTGGTTTCTCACATCAATTATACCAAGGTAGCCTCGTGGTGGTGTCTGCTTGCTGTTCAAGGGTCAACTATTACTCGTTGTTGTTCGAGGATATTGCTATGTTGTTGAGTGTCATGCTGTTGAACGTTCTTACTGTTTGATCAAGGAATACGAGAAGAAAAGTTCTTCAAGGGTATGTTTACTTGATCTTTAGTGATATTCTTTCGAAGCATGCTGTAATTTAAAGTTTATGCATAATTATTACTGTATGATTGTAAATGTGTATGTTCAATCACAATGGGGTTCGGAACGATCTTGCTTCTGCTCACTAATTCTCTTTGTAAAGAGATCCAGCTTCCTTACCAGACTCGTTTTGGGGTTTTACAGTAGAGACTGCAGCTTACATCCTCAAATGTGTTCCTTTTAAGAGTATTGCCAGAACACCTTTGGAGTTGTGGAACGGGCGTAAAGCTAGTTTGCATCACTTCCACATCTAGGGTTGCGCAGCACATGTGCTTGAGGCTAATCTTAAGAAACTGGAACCACGTTTGAGGCTGTGCCTATTTGTAGGCTACCCTAAAAGGGACACGAGGGGGTTATTTTTCTGATCCTAAGAAAAATAGGGTGTTTGTGTTGACAAATGCTACATTTCTTGAGGAGGATCATATTAGAGAGCATAGTCTCAGAAGTAAAATTTTGTTGTGTAAACTTTCCAAAGAAGCTACTAAAACTTTAACAAGAATTGTTGAAGAGCCTTCTACATCAACAAGATTTGTTGATGGGAGTTCTTCTCATAGGTCAAATCTACCTCAAGATGAGGGAACCTCAATATAGTGGGAGGGTTGCAAACCCACCTGTTCGCTATATGGGTTTAACTGAAATCCTGGCTATGATAGCCGATGGTGAGGTTAAGGATCCGTTGTTTTACAATAAGGCAATGAAAAATGTTACAGAGATGAATGGGTCAAAGCCATGGATCTCGAGATGGAGTCTATGTACTTCAACTCAAGATCGGATCTTGTAGATCAACCTGATGGGGTTACACCTATAGGTTGCAAATGGATCTACAAGAAGAAACGAGGTGCTAACGGGAAGGTGCAAACCTTCAAGGCTATACTTGTGGCAAAGGGTTATACCTAGGTGGAGGGCGTTGACTATGAGAAGACTTTCTCATCGGTTGCCATGCTTAAGTCTATTTGCATCCTCCTGTCCATTGTCTCATATTATGACTATAAGATATCACAAATAGATGTCAAGACCACCTTTTTGAAAGGTCAGGAGAAAAAGGTTTGCAAGCTGAATTGGTCTATTTATGGACTGAAACATGCATCTCGATCTTGGAACATAAGGTTTGATACTACGATCAAATTTTATGGCTTTGACCAAAATGTTGATGAGCCTTGTGTCTACAAGAAAATCATCAATAGTTCAGTAGTTTTCTTAGTGTTATATGTAGACGATATCCTACTCATTGGGAATGATGTAGGTTTACTGACTTCAGTTAAGAACTGGCTAGCGACCTAATTCCAAATGAAAGATTTAGGAGAGGCTCAGTTTGTTCTTGGAATTTAAATCTTTCAGGATCAAAAGAAAAAATGCTAGCACTGTCTCAAGCTGTTAGATCGACACCAGCACGCAGCGAAAGAAATCAGGATCCATAAGCATTCCGATTCATTAATTTTGGTTGAACAAAAACATGCTAAAAACAGAATTTAATGGGTTTCAAGAACATACCTTGGCTAAACCAACGAAATCTCTATTTCCAGCTACAAAATCCTCCGAATCCTTGTGTAGACCACCATAAGATCTTCTTACTATCCTCTTGGTACTCTAGATTGAGTTGTGGGACTCAAAATAAGCTGGAATCAAAGAAGATATGTGGAAAGCTCACTGAACCAACCCATTGAAGAACACCTTCTTCATCCGAATTTTTCAACAAAAATTTAGTCGATTTTTTCATCCTTTTCTTCACTCCAATCTCTTCAATATATTGCAGACTATCATGCAAAGAGATATGCTGCATGGGATGTAACTCATGCTTGGAATAAACCAAAGAAGAAGTGGTGGGTTCTTTGTAAGCAACTTTGAAGATGACTTGAAAAACCCATTTTTTTCAAGTTTGTGTGATTTTTCAATTTCCAAAAATCCATTTTGATTTTAAAGTCATATTTTATTTCTAAAATCAAAATTTATTAATTTTACAAATTAATTTCATAAATTAATTTTCTAATAAAATTAATAAATAATTATTTAAATAATTTAAATAATTCTAATTAATTTAATATTTAATATTAATTTTTTTTTACACAAATTCATCTTCATATATTTAAATCATATTTAAATAGATTTTCTCCAATTCTGTTTGATTCTAATTTGAACGTTTCAAATTAACTTATCACGCTACTCTAGAGCTAATCCATTTCCGAGCTAGTAGAAGGACCTTATGGACCTATAGATCATGGGCTCCAACGATCCGAGATTAATTGGCTAAACTCATTAGACTGATCTAACCCCCATTTGTTAACTAATGGGTCACTCTACTAAAGCCCATAGTTGAACTCCCCTTACTGTAGATATATTATGTCCACTCGATATAACCATCATTAGTAAGTTAATCCTTCACAGGTTATTCATAATAACGGCTGGGTCAAATCTCTGTTTTACCCCCGAAATTACCTCTTGTTCCTTAAGTCCCCACTGATCCTTTAATGAACAATTATTTTGTGATCTAATCACAAAACCGAGTCCCTTTCATGCCAAATGAGAGGGCGGGATCCCTTGTTCAAGCCCCAGAATCAGCACTTAAGGGAACAACCTCTCTACTATCCCTAAAGCAGGTACGAGTGAATTCCCTCTTGCATCCTAAATCTCATAGGGTTCTGTAGTTTGTAAACACCAATATGAACAAACTCTATGTAATGTGACAATATGAGATATTTTATTCACTAATGTCTATGAAATATAAGATATTTTAGTTTCATTAACCACAAACCAATAAACTAAGATCCCTAGTTGTCGAAGTAACTTAAGCATGTATGTGGAAACATACAAGTTGATCGTGCTTTAAGTGACAAACTAAATAGTCTGTAGTAGATGGATAAAGGAGGGAAACCTTATCCTGGTGACGCTATGAGTG
Source organism: Benincasa hispida (assembly GCF_009727055.1). Taxonomy (NCBI): domain Eukaryota; kingdom Viridiplantae; phylum Streptophyta; class Magnoliopsida; order Cucurbitales; family Cucurbitaceae; genus Benincasa; species Benincasa hispida. The sequence continues at coordinate 18,459,914 of NC_052356.1, forward strand.
TGACCCGCTTTGTAGATGTTTCAAGTGTTGTAAAGTGCTACAAATGGTTTGATCCTGGCCATTCATGTATTAGACATGTGAGCATGGATGCTCTATACAAAGGAGTTTGTATAAGACCAGACCACAATATGTTTAGTCTTGTTATATGACACCGTTCATGACAGAGACTTTCATTTCACTAGGATGACCATAGGTAACATGACCTTAATCCTGAGTGAGTTGGGAACTCCTGCTTATGAGGGCAGTCCTTCTATTTGCATGGGTGGGAGTGGCTAGATCGCCGACTGAAACCTACAATATTTAGGATTTATCTGATTTGAGAACTCCTGCTACATAAGACAGAATTCAGTCTTCCTCGAAGTAGGGGTAAATAGATAAATTCCTCCCTTAAAGGTTGTTTCTGGGGCTTGAACAATGTGGCGCCACACCTTCTCTTGGCCCGAAAAGTATTTACTCATAGTAGGACTATGATGTATAGTTCATTAGAAGAATCAGTGGTACTTAAGGAGTTAGATGTAATTATAGGGGTAAAATGGTAAATTGACCCAACTGTATTTACGAGCAATTTGTGAAGGGTCATCGTACTGTTGATTGGTTATATTCAATGGACATAGAAATATATCTGTAGCGTGAAGACTGTAGCTGTTGGTCTTTTGTGGAGTGTTCGACAGTTGACGAATGGTGGATATCGTGATTAAAAAGTTTAGTCAGTTATTCATGTACCATTGGAGCTTCAAGCTATAGGTCCATAAGGTCCCCTTGGTAGTTCAATGGATTCATGTTGAGAATCAATTTTTGGGTTAGTTTGAAGTGTTCAAATTAACAAGAGGGAATTTAATTATACATGATATAATTAAATTGATTAAATTATATAGGATATAAATGATTTCATGTACTAGATACATTAATTGGAGGAATTAATATACGTGTGATTTATAATAAATGAATAAAGAAGAAAAATCAATTATGGGATAATTGGTTTCAATTTTTTCTCCTAATAACCAATTTAGTGGGAAGTTGTGATCAGTTATGATAACTGATAGATAAAATGAAAATCGGTTTCATTTTTTCAATAATTGAACGATAAGTGAACTTGTATAAAGAAAGAACTATACGATAACTTGAGATAAACGATTGTGTATCGAGATTTTTTATACGATATGCACTCGCTTCTAAACGATCAAGTACCCAGTCTACACGATAGACTCCAGTTGTCTCTCACTTACTCGATCGTCTACACGATCATTCAATTCCTCCTTCCCTCTACCGAATCCATACAGAGCCCACAACTCTTGGATTCTCACATCAAGAATACCAAGGTAGCCTCGTTGTAGTGTCTGTTTACTGTTTGAGGGTCGAGTGTTACTCGCTACTGTTTGGGGATATTACTATGTTGTTGAGCATTCATGTTGTTGAACGTTTTGAAGGATCTCATACCGAGAGTTCCATGAGCGTGTTCAGATTGCTCCGATTTCACAGTGACCGAAATACAAATGACATACATTCAACACAAACAGTTATGCACATAATTATAATTATCGGCATGCTCAAAAAAAAATAAATAACAGGGAAAGGGTTCCATACCAGTCGAAGACTCTCATCGAACTTCTGAACCTCAAGCAGCAGATCCCTCCAATACCAACACCCGACGGGAACGCCGACTACAACTGTATGGTCAGCATGAACACGAACAATATAGTGGGGACGACACCACCACTAATGAACCCCGGGTATTCTTGGTGTGAAACCCAAATAGTGGGCTTTGGTGAGTTTGGTAGAGGATGGAGGACAACGATTCGTGTAGACGATAAGCAAGTGAGAGATAATACAGAGTTATCGTATAGCGAAACTGCTTATCGTATAGAAGAGGTACATGATCATGTAGGAAAATTTGAATGATCGTTTAGGAAAAACGTATATGATTGTTTAGAGAAATCGTGAGGTAGACGATCGTTTAGAGAAGAGCTTCTATCGTATAGGCTCTCGGGCGATAGTTTCCACAAATTCTTTTGGGCGGTCGAAAATAATGAATGCACGATACAAAATGAAAAATCTTTTCATTTTTAACCCACTGGTTACCATAACCAACATTGCCCACTACCCACGTCCGAATGTGGAGGAATTGATTAATTATCATATAATTAATTAATTAATATAATCATATTATATTTATATCCTATAGTTTGATATCACATATCTACTACAGTATTTTCTCCTCTATTTGATATAAATCATATTTATATCTAATTTTCTCCAAAATAATGTATCTCATACATTTAGCCAATTATATCATATATAATTAACCAATCCAATTATATCATATATAATTGAACTTCCTCTTGTCAATTTGAACATTTCAAATTAACCCAACAACTGGTTCTCGACTTTATCCAAGTTACCCAGGGGACCTAATGGACCTGTGGCTCGAGGCTTCAATGGTACGTGAATAGCTGACTAAACTCTTCGGCCACGAGATTCACCATTTGTTAACTGTCAGTGATTCCACTAAAGACAAACAAGCTGAACTCTTCTTACCACAGATATATTTCTGTGTCCATCAGATATAACCAATCATGAGTTGATGACCTTCACAGATGCTCGTAAGTATAGTTGGGCCAATTTACCGTTTTGCCCCTGCAATATATATCTTACTCTTTAAGTACCCCTGATTCGTCTAATGAACAATACAACATAGCCAACTATGTGTGAACACCTCTCGGGTTAAGAGAGAGGTGTATGGCACCACATCGTTCAAGAGCCTTAAGGGAGCCATCTATCTACTTACCCCTACTCGGGGAAGGAGTGAATTCCGATCTTGTGAAGCTGAGTTCCCAGCTCCCAAATCAGACGAATCCTCAAAATGGTAGGTTTGAATCGGCGACCTTGCCACTCGCACCCATACAAATCAAAGGACCGCTCTCAATGGCAGGAGTTCCTAACTCACTCAGGATTAAGGTCATGTTACCTATGGTCATCCTAGAGAAGTGAAGTCTCTGTCACGAACGGTGTTATATAACGAGACGTTAACACTTTGTCGTCAGGTCTTATACAAACTCTTTGTATAGGACGCCTCCACTCGCATGTCCCCAATATGAATGATCAGGATCAGACCATCTGTGACAAGTCACAACACTTGTGACCATTCCACAAAACGGGCCACGTCCATAGCATTACTAGGATAAGGTTTTCCTCTTATATCCATTTTCTATAGACCATTTTGGTTATCATTCAAGACATGATCCACTTGTATGTTATCACATATATGCTTGAGTCATATACAGATAACCAGGGATTTTATGTTTATTGGTTTGTGGTAAATAAAATAAAACAATTAACCGAGTAAAATACAAGATGTGAAGTAAATATTATATATTAACAACAAAAGTGTTCGTACATACTGTTTACAAACTACAGGATACGAGATTTTAGGGCATCAACCCCAAAAATCTCCCACTTGTCCTAAAGCGAAGTGGGGTGTACAAAAAACTTAGTACAAAATAATAAACTAGGGCATAAAAGCCTAGTACAAGAAAATCTCCCACTTGCCATAGTCCAGCCGCGGACGATCCTGTAGATCCATGCTCCGTAGGTGACTCTTAAACACAATAGTCATGAGAGCCTTCATAAACGGGTCAACAACATTGTGCTCTGAAGTAATCTGCGTGACGATCACATCCCCTTGATGCACTTTCTCACGGATCAGATGATACTTTCACTCTATGTGTTTACCGCGCCGGTGTCCCCTTGGCTCCTTGGAGTTTGCCACTACCCCATTATTATCACAATAGAGGGTAATGGGGTATAGACATAGCTGGAACAACTTCTAGGTCTGTAAAGAACTTCCTAAGCTAGACGACCTTCTTAGCAGCTTTGTAAGCCACTACGTACTCCACCTCCATAGTGGAGTCGGCGATGCACCCCTGCTTAGTGCTTCGCCACACTACAGCTCCTCCGTTAAGAGTAAATACTGACCCTGATATGGACTTGTGAGAGTCCTTATCAGTCTGAATGTCAGAATCTGTGTATCCCATAAGGATCAAATCCCTCGAACCATACACGAGCATGTAGTCCCTCGTTCTCTGAAGATACTTAAGGATGTTCTTCACTGCAGTCGAGTGACCCTGGCCTGGGTTAGACTGATACCTACTGACTATGCCCACAGCATAGCAGATGTCTGGACGAGTACAGAGCATCGCGTACATCAAACTGCCAACGACACATTTCCTTAGACAAAGTGACTCCATGCCTGAACAGCAGTAGGCCCCTCTTGGAGTCCTGTATCGAGTACTTGAGCAACATCTTGTCAATGTACGATGCCTGAGACAGTGCTAGCACTTTGTTCTTACGATTTCGAAAGATCTGTATATCTAGAACAAACTGAGCCTCTCCCAAATCTTTCATTGGGAATTGGGTCTCTAGCCATTTCTTAACTGTAGTTAGTAGACCTACATCATTGCCAATGAGTAGGATATCGTCTACATACAATACAAAGAAGACTACTGAATCGTTGATGATCTTCTTGTAGACACAAGGTTCATCAACATTTTGGTCAAAGCCATATGACTTGAACGTAGCATCAAACCATATGTTTCAAGATCGAGATGCCTATTTCAGTCCATAAATGGACCGATTCAGTTTGCAAACCTTTTGCTTTTGACCTTGAGCTATGAATCCCTCAGGCTGCACCATATAAATGGTCTCCTCAAGATTGCCATTTAGAAAGGCCGTTTTGACGTCCATTTGCTAGATCTCATAATTATAATAAGTTGCAATGCACAGGAGGATGCGGATCAACCTTAACATGGCAACGGGCGAGAAAGTCTCCTCATAGTCGACTTCTTCTACATGGGTATAACTCTTTGCAAATTTCTATGAAGCTCCGGAAATGGGCGTGTGGGTCTTCGCCATGCCATCCTCCAAATTGTTCTACAATCTGGATCATCTGCAGCATCACCGGTTTCATCTCGAATCAGGATCCATCAAGTACATGCCTCATGATTCATGGAGAGAAATCGTAGAGTTTTGACGATGCATAGTTTCAAATGGGCCTATTGCGATCGTAGCTAGTAGGATTGGATTCGCCATGACATTTTTTTCATTTGATGCTTCGTTTCCAGACTACTCTACCATATCGTCTTTGTCTGGTTGTTATTGTTGGCGGTTGTCTATTAATCTTCTTCGGAACGTCCTCTCAATCTCTGGATCGTAATTCGTCAGAGATTGAGAGCTGCAAAGAAATCATAAAAATTACCGTTAGCACACTGATTTGCTGAAGTTTCCCAACAACGGCGCCAAAAACTTGATGCATTATTTTATGAGGTGAAATTATGGAATGAAATGCGGTGATGGAAATGCGTTGAGCAACAAGTTTTCTCACCGAAATCCAAGTAAAAACCCCGCTGAGTTTCCTGGTAAGTCCAGGGTCGAACTCAGGGACTAAGGAAAATGGTTTGCGGTGATAACTTTCAAGAAGATTTGCGGTAACCAAATAATTCAAATAGTTGTTTTGGGTTGTTGTTTGCGGTGTAAATAAATGTATGCGGTGGAGTTATGAAAAGAGTTAATAATATAGAAGATGCGATGAATATGCGGGGAATGGGTTGAGAAGGGTTTCAACTAACACTCCCTAGGTTGTGTTCATGTTATGCGATCATGCAACATATATACAATAGCAAATCATCTCCCGATGCAAATGCTACGGCTTCTAGTACTAGAATGCATGTGATATATGCGATGAGTCTACAGGACCTACAAAAAAGCCTCTATTCTTATCTATGCAATGACAAAATGACACACACACTATGAACAAGGCTATTCTATCTAAGGGAAATTCTCTAACTGTCCGAACTCCTCTTCTGAAGGTTGCCTTCTGTATTTATAGAGCTTTGGGGTGAAAGACATCATCTCTCTTATGATTGCACTGATGGGATGGCTTTAATTCCCTGTCTGATGCACCGAATATTTGTCACCGAAAAGCTTATTGTACTTGCTATCGTTAGCGGCTTGTCAACTTAATTCAGACTCGATCGTCATTAGCTTTCTGTCCCATCGTGATTAATTATGCTTTTCACCTAGATGCGCCTACCAAGTTGCAACGGCTCTATGCGGAAATCCTTCTTGAGTAGATGATTGCAAGCATAAATCACTGTAAAGCCGTACAGTAATGCTGTACTCGAACGTTGCTTTCTTGTGATTGCATTTTACGCTTTGTGTCAACGCATATTCTGCACAAAAATACAAAAGTTAACTGTTTTTATGCGATGAATGCATGCGATCGCAATGTTATAAACTTAATGTTTTTTGGACGCAATCTTATATATTTTATCAATGCAAACCTGCATTGTTTAATAACTTAGCACTGTAATAACGTGCATTTCTATCCGTTATCACAGGGCAACCCTAAATGTGGAAGTGACGTAAACTAACTTTACGCCCGTTCCACAACTCCAGAGGTGTTCTTGTAACACTCTTGGAGGGAACACAGTTGAGTATGTACACCGCAGTCTCCACTGTGAAACCCCAAAACGAGTCTGGTAAGGAAGCGTAACTCATCATCGAGCAAACCNTACACCGCAGTCTCCACTGTGAAACCCCAAAACGAGTCTGGTAAGGAAGCGTAACTCATCATCGAGCAAACCATGTCTAACAAGGTTCTATTTCTCTTCGAACTTTTCAAAGGATTCAGACTTCTGTTGCATAAGATAAATATACCCGTACCTGGAGTAATCATCAGTAAAACTGATAAAATACTCATAGCCACCTCAAGCTCGCACATTCATAGAACCACAAAGGTCAGAATGTACTAACTTAAAAGGCTCCTTGGCTCTAGAACCTTTTCCAGTAAAAAGGTCGTTTAGTCATCTTACCCTCAAGGCAAGATTCACACACAGGTAAAGAATTTTCTTCTAACTCACTTAGAAGTCCATTCTTCACCAATCTCTCAATCCTATTGAGATTAATGTGCCCTAAACGTAGATCTAAAGATGGGAATTTTCTTTTGGAGAAATTCGTCGACGTTTTGATTGAGTTACGACAGTTCTGAACATTTCAGTATTATAGAGGAAATTAATGGCTAACAGCCTTAACATATATAAATTCGATTCCAGATTTGCTATGCAAATAAAAACATCATATTTATGAATAAACGCTTTATTCAAATCAAAAGAAACAGTGTATTTACATTGCAATGAACACTTTACATAAATAAGGTTTCTTTTTAGTTCAGGAACAATATATACATGATTTAAAATAAGAAACCTATTCTATAAAGCTAACTGGAGTCCTCCCACTGCCACAGTTGAGACGACGTGCCCGGTGCCTACTCGCATTGTCATCTCACCAGCCTCCAGCTGTCGCCAATATCTAATCCCCTGAAAAGAAGAACAAACATAGTTAGTAGTGCCTGAATCAATTATCCAAGCAGAATCATCATTCTCCACTAAACAAGTTTCAAGCACAAGTAAATCACAGTTACCTTTATAAGCCTTGGCCTTAGCCTTTTCTACTTTCTTCTCCTTTAGATACTGAGGACAGTTCCTCTTCCAATGTTCATCTTGGTTGCAATGGAAACAATTTCCCTTAGCAACTTGTGGACGCCTCTTTGGGACGACAGGCGGTGGGTTAGCAGGTGCCTTCCCTTTTCCTTTACCACCCTTCTTCTTCTTTCCCTTTGCAGAGTTAGAAGTAGAAGGTGCAGACTTCGTTCTTGAGATGATAAAGTGGTTGTTCCATTTGAAAAATTTGCTGAAAATACGAACAAAACTTTATTAGATTTTGCTAAACAACTTTTAAGCCAATCAGTTTTGCAAAACAGTTTCAAGTACCCTAAGTTATAGACTTCTATTTTGCAATGATGCCCTAGTGAGGCAGGACAAACGCCACCGGTGGGATGATCAGTTGCCCCTTCGCTGGGATGAGACATTTTCAACCATTAGGCAGAACCAACTCTTGGAACTGAACCTAACAGCCACCATTTTTTCGGTCCAGAATCATTAATTTTTAACTATTTCGAGTAAGTGTAACCCCTCATTTTAGGTGTCAGAGTCCCACCCTAATGCGCTTACGATAGGCAAAAGATAGATTAGGGCTAGAGTCTAAGTTACCTTATCCTCTTACAGGAGATCAAATAAAGAAACGCGCAAAACTGCCATCCTTTATGGCGATACTCCCAGGGTACCTCGAGGCGATGTGCAGTAACTTTAATTAACCTAACGAGGGAGACTGAGGGATATGTTGTTGCACTTCCCATTCCCACTTACTATGAACATTCTCTTCATCCACCTTGATATTGACCTACCCAAACACAGTGTGGACTTTAGGAGAAAAGTGAAAGGTTTAAGTGAAACATCTTATGCCCCAAGTACCTCCCATTGAATGTTCTACCTAGGGATTCATTAACCTAGACAATCCGGCTACTGATTTTAGTCTAAGTCATCTTTTTAAACTCTGCTCATAAACGACGTTTGTCTATGAAATATAAACAAGGTCAAGTAGTCACATTTAAACATTTTAATGGACTGTCCTTAACTTGCATGCATGCATCAAATTTATCTAATTCACCTTTCTAGGTAAGTTCTTAGGTAGGGGTGTTACATTTCTGTTAACTTAAATACCCCAGCCTAGACAAAACCTGCCTTAGATAAAAGGTCCCTTATAGATAGATTTGCTACACTTTAACCTTTTATTAGCCAATTTAATCATATTAAATTGATTAAAAGATTAAAGCCTTAGGGTTGCTAATCATATTAGAACCGTGATCTTAGGTCTATGTAATCCAAGTTTTAAACATTTTAAAACCATGAATTAAACCTAAGTGAGCATGTACTATCTTTCTTATTTCTTTTAGTTCTAATTTCTCTTTAATATTTAAAAAGAAACAACTAAAAAACATTGTGCATAACAAGGCGTTTATAACAATTATAAAGTAACCTATGTGTCATGCTTCATGCAATGTCTGGTCATTACTATATATAATTTTTATATAACACGTAACAACCAAGCAAACATGCTATCATTCACCTTTATACTATAACAATTATAATATAAAGATGATGCATGTCAATGCTTTTTATGCATGTATAATATAACTCTTATATTATATGATGCATGAGCATGCTCTTACATAATTAAATCATGCTTCTCTAAATTATAACAATTACAATAAAGAGATGATGCATGATCATTGCATAACCTAAGGTGGGATTTACTATATGCGCATACCATATGACATATAAAACATACATCGCATGTAATAAACAAAGGATTAATGGACCGGGATGAGCCTTTTAACCAAAAAACCAGAATGAAAAACCCTATCTATTACATTTTTCATCGAGCAAACCAGTTCACAGGAAAATCGGGTCTTGAACTTCTAGGAGGTCTTCATCGTGTAGCAAACTCCAGCAGGTAGACGATCGTAAAGCGCGCACTAGAGGATAGCAGCATAAGTAAACGATCGCGTAGACGACGACGAGGCTACGAAGCCTGATCGTCCATGCGATCGTGTAGCGCGACGACAGGTAAATGATTTACCTTTCGTTACTAAGCGATTGTTTAGTCAGTTACTAAGAGACGAAGCTTGCTGACCTAAACGATCGTCTAGCGTACGCGCTTTAAAATATACGCAAGTGTCTTATCGTCTAACCGATGCGTGCAACTTGGTAAATGATTTACCTTGCAATGTTAAGTGATCGTTTAGTTAGTTACTAAGCGATGAAGCTTGCTGACCTAAACGATCGTCTAGCGCGTGCATTAAACGATACTCAGCGATCGCGTGCCCGATCGTCAACCCAATGCGACCAACTCTTGATCACATTCCCCATCGTTTAACCGATGCAATCACAATCGCGTACTTCTTCATCTTTACGATGCGATGGACAACGATCGCATAGAACTTCTTCTGCATGATGCGATCAACCCTAGACCGCCTCCTTCCTCAAAGAGCCACAACGCTTGCCCAGAACTTCGACGAACGACTCAAACTTCAAAAAAAACTTTGAATACAGACTCGATAATGATTATTAAAGCCTAAAAATGTAGGGGCCTTTACAAACAACCGAAAATATAAAAAGATTTAAACAAACTGAGGCTATTCATCCCGAAAACATCCATTAATCTGGCACAACCACAGTAGATTTAACAATTAAAACAGCGTAGAAATGTACCTACCATGAATGTATATGTTATTTCGTTGCAACAGATGAAATTGGAGTATCAGAAACCTGACTCTGATACCAATTGAACGATCTCATACCAAGAGTTCCATGAGCATGTTCAGATCGCTCCGATTTCACAGTGACCAAAATATAAATGATATACATTCAACACAAACAGTTATGCACATAAATCTAATTATCAACATGCTCAAAACAAAATAAATAACACGGAGGACAACGATTCGTGTAGACGATAAGAAAGAGGGAGATAATACAGAGCTATTGTATAACTGAAGTGCTTATCGTATAGAAGAGCTATACGATCGTGTAGGAAAATCTAAACGATCGTTTAGGAAAAACGTATACGATTGTTTAGAGAAATCATGAGGTAGATGATCGTTTAGTCGAAAGAGCTTTTATCGTATAGGCTCTCGGGCGATCGTTTCCACGAATTTTTTTAGGCAGTTGAAAATAATGAATGCACAATACATAATTAAACTCTTTCCATTTTTAATTCGCTAGTTATCATAACCAACGCTGCCCACTGCCCACGTCCGAACATGGAGGAATTGGTTAATTAACATATAATTAATCAATTAATTAATATAATCATATTATATTTATATCCTATAGTTTGATATCATATATAACATAGTATTTTCTCCTCTTACTTTGATTATAAAATAATATTTATATTCTAATTTCTCCAAAATAATGTATTGCATACAATTTAGCCAATTATATCATATATAATCAACCAGTCCAATTATATCATATATAATTGAACCTTCTCTTGTCAATTTTGAACATTTCAAATTAACCAACACATGTTCTCGACTTATCCAAGCTACCCAGGGGACCTAATGGACCTGTGGTCGAAGCTTCAATGGTACATGAATAATTGCTAAACTCTTTAGCCACGAGATTTACCATCGTTAACTGTCAGTGATTCCACTAAAGGACCACAAACTGAACTCTTCTTACCACAAATATATTTATGTGTCCTTTTGATATAACTAATCATGAGTACGATGACCCTTCACAGATGCTCGTAAGTATAGCTGGCCAATTTACCGTTTTGCCCCCTATAGTTACATCTACTCTTTAAGTTGCCACTGATTGTCTAATAAACAATACAAACATAAGTCCAACTAATGTGTGAACACCTCTCGGTCAAAAGAAGGTGTGTGGCACCACATTGTTCAAGCCCCAGAATCAGCCCTTAAGGGAGCCATCTATCTCTTCTACCCCTGCCTCGAGGAAGGAGTGAATTTCATCTTGTGAAGCTTGAGTTTCCAAATCCCAAATCAGACGAATCCTCAAAATGGTAGGTTGAATCGCGACCTTGCCACTCGCACCCATACAAATCAAAGGACCGCCCTCAATGGCAGGAGTTCCCAACTCACTCAGGATTGTGGTCATTGTTACCTATGGTCATCCTAGTTGAAGTGAAGTCTCTGTCATGAACGATGTAATATAACGAAAACGCTTAACACTTTGTGGTCAGGTCTTATACAAACTCTTTGTATAGGACGCCCCCGCTCGCATGTCCCCAATATGAATGATCAGGATCAGACCATCTGTGACAAGTCACTACACTTGTTACCATTCCACAAAGTGGGTCGCGTCCGTAGCGTTACCAGGATAAGGTTTTCCTCCTATATCCATTTACTACATACCATTTTGGTCATCACTCAAGACATGATCTACTTGTATGCCATCACATACATGCTTGAGTCACATACAGATAACCAGGGATTTCATGTTTATTGGTTTGTGGTAAAGCAAATAAAACAATTAACCATGCAAAATACAAGATGTGAAGTAAATATCATATATTAACAACACAAGTGTTCGTACATACTGTTTACAAACTACAAGACACGAGACTTTAGGGCAACAACCCCAACACATTCGTGTTGTTTGATCGACGAATAGGAGAAGAAAAGTTCTTCAAGGGTATGTTTACTTGATCTTTAGTGATATTCTTTTGAAACATGCTGTAATTTAAAGTATGCATAACTATTATTGTTTGATTGGAAATGTGTATGTTCTATCACAATGGGGTTTGGAACGATCTGTGTATGTTCTATCACAATGGGGTTTGGAACGATCTTACTTCCACTCACTAATTCTGTTTGTAATGAGATCCTTTAGCTAATACATCAACAAGAGTTATTGATGTGGGTTCATCTATTCATACACATCCATCTCAAGAGTTGAGATTATCTCGACGTAGTGGGAGGGTTATGAACCTGCCTATATGCTACATGGGTTTAACAGAAGTCCAAAACATCATAATTGATGATTGTGTTGAGGATTCATTGTCTTATAAACAAGCAATGGAAGATATTGATAAGGATGAATGGACTAAAGCCATGAATCAAAAAATAGAGTCAATGCACTTCATTTATGTCTAGGAGGTTGAAGATCAACATGTTGGGGTTGATGCCCTAAATCTCGTACGGTCTTGTAGTTTGTAAACATTTGTATGAACAAACATTTTTTGATTTATAATATATGATATTTTATTCATATTGTCTATGCAATATTTGATATTTCAGTTGCATTAACCATAAACCAATACACTAAGATCTATGTTATCGTTGTAACTTAAACATGCATGTGGAGACATACAAGTGGATCATGTTTTACAATCATGAATCAACATGTAAGGTTGGAGACCTTATCCCGATAACACTACGAGTAGTGGAAGCGGGATTTCCGTGAGCAGTGGAAGCAAGACTATTCCAAATTACAATCATGAATCAACAATACATTTACAGTCGACTTGAACACAAATGGTTATGCAAATATACAGAGAAATTACAGCATTAACATCAAATGTACAGAGGGAAAACTGTAATAACAATGGCAGAAGCATCTCCACGATCCGATGCGCACTCTGATCGAACAACAGCAACCACGAGCGCTCGATCTACACGACCGCAACACCGCACTAACACTTCGCACTCGTCCTCAACGATCTCCTCGGTCACAATCTCCTCCGCATCACGAACTCCTCCGCAACACCAAGAATGGACTTCCCCAAAGCACCACGAATGGCTCCAGAAAACCTCGACGATTTTGAGTTGAGTTTGCACTGCCAACAAGGCAACCTTGGTATTCTTGGTGTGAGAATAAAGAGGGTGGGCTCTGTTTGGACTTGGTGTGAGACAAACGAACGGAGGAAAGACAGATTGTGTACATGACTAGACAAGTGGGAGAAGTCAGAGTCGTTGCCCAATCGTTTAGATAAAACTATGTGATCGTCTAGCAAAAGCTATGCGATCATTTAGCTCTATCGTCTAGCTCGGTCGATTCTACACGATTGTTTACCTTGGGCCAGCGATCGTCTAGCAAAGCTATGCGATCGTTTAGTAAACACTACACGATCGTTTAGCTAGCACCTGCCCAATCTTTTAGCTCATCCAGCTGTCGTTTAATAAATCTGTATTTATTTGACGACTTCCATGAGTTTCTTTTCGTCGGAGAAAAAAATCAAAAATCTTTTCAAATTTTTGTGAAAACCTTTTTTTTTTAAAATAGGAAACCGATTTCCTTTTAAACTCACGATTACCATGATTAATAACCACCCACTACTTTGGTTATTTAAAAGAAAAAGTATTAATTATCTAATCATTAATATTATTATAAACATAAATGATAACCAACTTATCATACTATAAATGATAACCTATAGTTTTAATATTTCATCTCATGAAATATATAAACCATAGTTCTTTCCTTATTCCATGGTACTTAATGTAAATCTCATTTACATCAATCCTCCACTAGATGTATCTTATACATCATACCAATTATATCATATATAATCAAAATACCTCTTGTCAATTTGAACATTTCAAATCAACATCAAGAACTGATCCTTCAACATGAATCCAAGCTACCAAGGGGACCACATGGACCTGTAGATCCGAAGCTCCAACGGTACGTAATAATTGACTAAACTCTTTAGTCATGGGATCCACCATCCGTTAACTGCTAGGCACTCCACTAAAGATCGATATCTGAACTCTCCTCACTACAGATATATTATGTGTCCATCTTAACAAATCAGCAGTGCAACAACCCTTCACTGATCACTCGTAAGTACAACTGGGCCAATAATTGTTATGCCCATGTAGTTACATCTGTCTCCTTAAGTACCACTGATCCCTCTAATTAACATAAATCATAGTCCTACTATGACTGAGTCTTCTCTTCCAAAGAGAAGCTGTGGCCACTATGTTCAAGCCCCAGAATCATCCCTTAAGGAAGCAATCTCTCTACTTATTTCTGCTTCGGGAAAGGAGTGAATTCCATATTGTGGATTCAGTTCCCAGCTCCCAGATTAGACAAGTCTCCAAAAAGGTAGGCATGTTAAGTTGACAATCTTGCCACTCTCACCCATACTAATCAAAGGACTGCCCTCAAAGGCAGGAGTTCACAAAATACTTAGGATTGAGGTCGTGTCACCTATGGTCGTTTAGGTGAGATGTAAGTCTCTAGTATCAACGACGTTATATACAGAGTCTAGTCATCTCGTGGTCCAGGTCTTATACAAACTCTTTGTATAGGACACCCCCACTCCATGTCTCCAACGAATGATCAGGATCTACCGTCTGTAGTAGTTTACAACACTTGCAAACCTCTACAAAGCGGGTCATATCTGAAGTATCACCAGGATTAGGTGTCCCACCTTAATCCTTATACTACAGACCAATTTAGGTTATCACTTGAGACATGATCCACTTGTATATCACATATACATGCTTAAGTTCACATAAGATAACCAAGGAGCTTTGTTTATTGGATATGAGTAAATGCCAGAATTAAATAATATTTATTTTATTCATTCAACTATGTGTATCTTTACAAAACAACAAGACTCTGGGAGAATTAGGACACCAATCCCAACAATCTCCCACTTGTTCTAATAACTCGGGAGACTAATGTATAAGACAATATAAAATGTACAATATAAAATAAACTAGTGCATATCCCAGTATCATCTCCCATTTGCCCTAGATAAGATGTCGCATGTCCCGTAGACCCAGAATCTCCAGGTGACCCTCAAACACTTTAGCTGTGAGCGCTTTTGTAAAGGGATCAGTAACATTGTGCTCTGATGCAATCTGCTCGCCTTTAACATCACCGCGATGCACAATCTCCCTGATTAGGTGATATTTCCGTTCTATGTGGTTACCTCGACGATGACTCCGAGGCTCCTTCGAATTTGCCACAGCCCCGCTGTTATCACAATATAGAGTGATAGGAAAATCCATATTTGGAACAACTTTCAATCTGTAAGGAACTTCCTCATCCAAACAGCCTCTTTAGCTGCTTCACAAGCTGTTACATATTCGGTTTCCATAGTGGAGTCAATGATGCATCCTTGCTTGATGCTTCGCCAAACTACAGCCCCTCTATCCAGAGTAAACACTGACCCGATGTCGATTTATGAGAATCTCGATCGGTCTAAATGTTAGAGTCTATGTATCTTGTAAAGATCAGATTCTTATCTCCATACACAAGCATGTAGTCCCTCGTTCTCCGAAGATACTTGAGGATTGTTTTGACCGCCGTCCAGTGATCAAATCTTCGATTGGACTGATACCGACTAAAAATCCCTACTGCATAGCAAATATCGGGTGTGGTACACAATATTGCATATATCAAGCTTCCTACAGCAGAAGCATAGGGAATCCGTCTCATCTCCTCGACCTTTTGAGGTGTCTTAGGACATTCATCCTTAGACAGAATGATTTCATGCCTGAAAGGTAACAAACCCCTATTGGAATCTTGCATCCTGTACCTGATCAACATTTAATCAATGTACGATGCCTGAGACAGGACTAACCATTTGTTCTTGTGATCCCGAATGATATGGATCTAGAGAACATACTATGCCTCTCCCAACTCTTTCATTTGGTACTGGGCAGCTAGCCAACTCTTAATGTCAGTCAGATATCCTACATCATTCCCAATGAGTAGGATATCATCCACATAGAGTACCCGGAAAGCTATTGAGCTATTGATGATCTTCTTGTAAACACAAGGCTCATCAACGTTCTGGTCAAAGCCAAACGACTTGACAGCAGTGTCAAATCTGATGTTCCAAGATCGAGATGCTTGTTTCAGCCCATAAATGGACCTATTAAGCTTGCAAACTCTTTTCTCTTGATTTGGAATTACGAACCCCTCTGGTTAAGTCATATAGATGGTCTCTTCAAGATTACCATTCAAAAAGGCAGTCTTGACGTCCATTTTTCATATTTCATAATCATAAAATGTGGCTATGGACAGGAGAATCCTGATAGACTTAAGCATGACAATAGGTGAGAAAGTTTCCTCATAGTCAACTCCCTCAACCTGGGATAACCCTTTGCCATGAGCCTAGCCTTAAAGATTTGCACCTTTCCATCTACACCTCTATTTCACTTATAGATCCACTTACACCCAATAGGTCTTACCCCATCAGGTGGATTAACAAGCTCCCAGATGTTATTGAAGTACATAGACTCTATTTCCTGGTTCATGGCCTTAACACATTCATCTTGTCAACATCCTTCATTGCTTTCTTAAGACAATGGATGCTCGACCCCATCATTCATAATGACATTTTGGGCCTCAGTCAAACCCATGTAGCAATCCGGTGGCTTCATAACCCTCCCACTACATCAAGGCAGTCTCAACTCTTGACCTGGTTGACTAGACGTCTCGACCTCAACAACTCTTGTTGATTTGTCGGCCTGTTCAACAACTCTTGTTGAACCCTCAGCAGTCTTAGTCTCACTAGAGATCTTCTTCCAAGATCTCCTTTGCAACACGAATTCTTTCGCAACACCACGAATGGACTCCTCCGAAGCATTACGAACGTCCTTCAGAAAACCTCAACGATGTCGAGTTGATTCTGACACCACAAACAAGGCGACCTTGGTATTTTCGGTGTGAGAATCCAAAGGGTAGGCTGTGTTCAGACTTGGTGTGAGGCAGACGAACGGAGGAAAGATAGATCGTGTACACGACTAGGCAAGTGGGAGAAGTCAGAGACCTATCGTATAGGTTGCTGCCCAATCATTTAGATAAAACTATGCGATCGTTTAGCTCTATCATCTAGCTCGATCGATTCTACATGATCGTTTACCTTGGGCCAGCGATCGTCTAGCAAAGCTATGCGATCGTTTAGCTAACACCTGCACGATCGTTTAGCTCGCCTAGACATCGTTTATTAAATTTGTATTTACTTGACGACTTCCATTAGTTTCTTTTCATCAGAGAAAAAAAAACTCAAAAAACTTTTCAAACTTTTGTGAAAACCCTTTTTTTTCAAAATAGGAAATCTATTTCCTTTTAAACTCACGGTTACCATGATCAATAACCACCCACTACTTTGGTTATTTAAAAGAAAAAGTATTAATTATCTAATCATTAATATTATTATAAACATAAATGATAACCAACTTATCATACTATATTTATAGCCTATAGTTTTAGTATTTCATCTCATGAAACATATAAACCATAGTTCTTTTCCTATTCCATGGTACTTAATGTAAATCTCATTTACATCAATCCTCCACTAGATGTGTCTTATACATCATACCGATTATATCGTATATAATCAAAATACCTTTTGTCAATTTGAACATTTCAAATCAACACCAAGAATTGATCCTTAAACATGAATCCAAGCTACCAAGGGGAATTCATGGACCTGTAGATCCGAAGCTCCAACGATACGTGAATAACTGACTAAACTCTTTAGTCATGGGATCCACCATTCGTTAACTGCCAGGCACTCTACTAAAGACCAACAGCTGAACTCTCCTCACTACAGATATATTATGTGTCCATCTTAACAAATCAGTAGTGCGACAACCCTTCACAGATCGCTCGTAAGTACAGCTGAGCCAATAACCGTTATGCCTCTGTAGTTACATCTGTCTCCTTAAGTACCACTGATCCCTCTAATGAACATAAATCATAGTCCTACTATGACTGAATCTTCTCTTCCAAAGAGAAGTTGTGGCCACTATGTTCAAGCCCCGGAATCAGTCCTTAAGGGAGCAATCTCTTTACGTATCCCTGCTTCGGGAAAGAAGTGAATTCCATATTGTGGATTGAGTTCCCAACTCCCAGATTAGACAAGTCCCCAAAAAGGTAGGCATGTTGAGTTGACAATCTGGCCACTCTCACCCATACTAATCGAAGAACTGACCTCAAAGGCAGGAGTTCACAAAACACTCAGGATTGAGGTCGTGTCACCTATGATCGTTTAGGTGAGATGTAAGTCTCTAATATCAACAGTGTTATATACAGAGTCTAGTCATCTCATGGTCCAGGTCTTATATAAACTCTTTGTATAGGACACCCTCGCTCCATGTCTCCACACAAATGGTCAGGATCTACCATCTATAATAGTTTACAACACTTGCAAACCTCTACAAAGCGGGTCGTATCCGTAATGTCACTAGGATCAGGTATCCCACCTTAATCCTTATACTACATACCAATTTAGGATATCACTTGAGACATGATCCACTTATATATCACATATACATGCTTAAGTTCACATAAGATAACCAAGGAGCTTTGTTTATTGGATGTGAGTAAATGCCAGAATTAAATAACATTTGTTTTATTCATTGAACAATGTGTATCTTTACAAAATAACGAGACTCTGGGAGAATTAGGACATCAATCCCAACAGGTGCCACATCGTTCAAGTCTTGGAATCAACCCTTAAGGAAGCAATCTATCTACTTACCCCTGCTTCGGGGAAGGAGTGAATTCCATCTTGTGTAGCTGAGTTCCCAGCTCCCAAATTAGATGAATCCCTAAAATGGTAGGTTTTAGTTGGCGATCTGGCCACTCACACCTATGCAAATCAAAGGACTGCCCTCAAAGGCAGGAGTTTCTAACTCACTCAAGATTGAGGTCATGTTACCTATGATCATCCTAGTGAAGTGAATCCTCTATCATGAACGGCGTTATATAACAAGACTACACTTCATGGTCTAGTCTTATACAAACTCCTTTGTATGGGACGCTCTGCTCACATGTCTCCACGTGAATGATCAGGATCAGACCATCTGTAGCAAGTCATAACACTTGTAACTATTCTACAAAGCGGGCCATATCCATAACATTATCAGGATAAGGTTTCTCTCCTATATCCATATACTACAGACCATTTTGGTTATCACTTAAGACATGATCCACCTGTATGTCACCACATACATGCTTAAGTTACAAACAACAACCAGGGATCTTAGTTTATTGGTTTGTGGTAAAGTAATTAAAACATCCAATGCTCCATAGACAAAAGTGAGGAAAATATCATATATTACTACATCATAAGTGTTTGTTCAAATTGTGTTTACAAACTACAGGACCCAATAAGAGTTCAAGGCATCATCCCCAACAAACACTTCGTGGTGTGGTCTTATACAAACTTCTTTGTATAGGACGCCCCTGCTCGCATGTCTCCACATGAATGATTAAAATCAGATCATCATAGTAAGTCACAACACTTGTAACTATTCTACAAGGAGGGTCGCATCCGTAGTGTCACCAAGATAAGGTTTTCCTCCTATATCCATATATTACAGACCATTTTTGTTATCACTTAAGGCATGATCCACCTGCATGTCTCCACATACATGTTTAAGTTACAATGACAACCAGGGATCTTAGTTTAGTAGTTTGTGGTAAAGCAAATAAAACACCCTAAGTTTCATAGACAATAGTGAAGAAAAATATCATATATTATTACATCACAAGCGTTTGTTCAATACAGTGTTTACAAACTACAGAATCCAACGAGAGTTTAAGGCATCATCCCCAACAGACTGCAGCTTATATCTTCAACTGTGATTCTTCCAAGAGTGTTGCCAGAACACCTTTGGAGTTGTGGAATGGGCATAAAACTAGTTTGTGTTACTTCCGCATATGGGGTTGCCCAACACATATTCTTAAGGTTAATCCTAAGAACCTAGAACCACGTTCGAGGTTATGTCTTTTGTAGGCTACCCCAAAGATACACGAGTGGGTTACTTTTATGATCCTAATGAAAATAAAGTGTTTGTGTCGACGAGCGCTACCTTCCTGGAGGAGGATCATATGAGAGAGCACAATCCACGTAGTAAATTATGTTCCGCGAACTTTCCAACAAAATTACTGAAACTTCAATTAGAATTGTTAAAGGACATGCTCCATCAACAAGAGTTGTTGATGGAAGTTCACCGAGTAGGTCAAATCCACCTCAAGATTTGAGGGAACCTCGACGTAGTGGAAGGGTTGCGAACCCACTTATTCACTATATATGTTTCACTGAAATTCTGGCTATAGTAGCTGATGGCAAGGTTGAGGATCTATTGTCTTATCAGAAGGTAATGGAGGATGTTGACTAGGATGAATGGGTCAAGCCATGGATCTCGAGATGGAATCTATGTACTTCAACTCAGTATGGGATCTTGTAGATCAACTTGATGGGATAAAACCTATAGGTTGTAAATGGATCTACAAGAGGAAACGAGGTGCTAATGGGAAGGTGCAAACCTTCAAGCTAAACTTGTGGCAAAAGGTTATACCCAAGTGGAGGGAATTGACTATGAGGAGACTTTCTCACCTATTGCCATGTTAAAGTCTATCTGCATCCTCCTGTCCATTGCCTCATATTATGACTATGAGATATGGCTGGATGTCAAGACTGCCTTTCTAAATGGTAATCTTGAGGAGACCATTTAGTGCAGCTTGAGGGATTCATAACCCAAGGTCAAGAGCAAAAGATTTACAAACTGAATCAATCCATTTTATGGGCTGAAACAAGCGTCTCGATCTTAGAACATTAGGTTTGATAGTACGGTCAAATCTTATGGCTTTACCAAAACATTGATGAGCCTTGTGTCTATAAGAAAATCATCAATAGTTCAGTAGTTTTCCTAGTGTTGTATGTAGACGATATCCTACTCATTGGGAATGATGTAGGTTTACTGACATCAGTTAAGAATTGGCTAGCGACCCAAATTCAAAAGAAAGAATTGGGAGAGGCTCAGTCTGTTCTTGGTATTCAAATTTTTTGGGATCAAAAGAATAAAATGCTAGCACTGTCTCAAGCATCGTACATTGATAAGATGTTGATCAAGTACTCGATGCAAAACTCTAAAAAGGGCTTAAGGCCTTTTTGACATGGAGTTACATTGTCTAAGGATCAGTGTCCTAAGACGGAACCCTTATGCATCTACCGTGGGCAGTTTGATGTATGTGATGGTATGTACTCGACCTGACATCTACTACGCTGTGGGGATAGTCAATAGATATCAGTCTAATCTAGGACAGGGTCATTGGATCGCCGTCAAGATCATCCTCAAGTATCTTCGAAGAACGAGGGACTACATGCTCATGTATGGATCTAAGGATTTGATCCTTACTGGATACATGGACTATGACTTTCAGATTGTTAAGGATTCTCGAAAATCTACTTCAGGCTCAGTGTTCACTCTTAACGGAGGGGCTGTAGTACGACGAAGCACTAAGCAAGGGTGCATCGCTAACTCCACGATGGAGGCCAAGTATGTAGCGGTTTGTAAAGCTGCTAAGAAGGCCATTTGGCTTAGGAAGTTCTTGACTGATCTTGAAGTTGTTTCAGACATGTCTAGGCCTATCACCCTTTATGTGATAATAGTGGTGTTGTGGTGCATTCCAAGGAGCTTAGGAGTCACAATCATGACAAACATATAGAGCGGAAATATCATCTCATCTGGAGACATTTTAGACATGCTTTTAGAAACTTTGAGACTAAAAATATATATTTTAAAATTTTAAGGACAATACACATCGGTTGCTAAAAATGTATGGACTAAAAGGTAATTTTTTTCATAAATCAAATAATGAATTGTTATATATTTATTAATATTTAATTATTTTTTATTGATTAAATTACAAATTTAGTCTCTTAACTTTGAAATTTGTGTTTATTTAGTACTCGCACTTTCAAATTTATGTATATAGTTAATTAATTTTTAAATTCTTTTAAAATCAATATGATGAAAATGAAATGTTTGGATTTCCATTTATTTGATTAATTTTTTGAAAAACTAAATTTGTATGGACCCATTAGACACAAATTGAAAATTCAAGGACATATTAGAATAAAATCTGAAATTTTGGGACCAAATAAACTCTTAAATAGCCGATTCACCCAAAAGCTTAAACTCTTGTGAGCTCAAAATCAATTTTAATTGGAGAGGAAATAACATTGTAGTGGGGCTTGAACACAAGATCCTCTTAAACCAGCTCTGATATCATCTTAAAGTACTAATTGACCCAAATGCTTAATTTGATGGGTGAAAATAAATTTACTATTATATCATCTAACATAAACACAAGCTTCAAATTTCAAAGATTAAACTTGTAATATATATTTGAAAATCCTTAAATATATAGCATATAACGTTTATTTAAATATATAGCATATTACATTTATTTAAGGAAACATAGGCAATTGAGTGTATAGAAGAACATGGGTGAGCTTAGATTAAGGTATAAAATTGAGACATTTACAAATATAACAATTAGGCCTAAAGTATTTATAGATATAACTCAATATACAAGAATTTGCAAAGTTACTATGCACATAATTATTAATCCTAATACTACTACCTATTACAATTACTGTAAAAAAAAATAGATGTGATTGAATAAATGACCAAAATGAAATGGTGTTTTTTTTTAAGAAAAATGATCCAACAATTTTTTGTTTGTGAAAAAGGCCAAACAACTAATTCTAATATAGTTTTAAAAAAGAATATCTACAATCATATCACACAAACAAAAATAACTTAGAGCTACAAAATCTAACAAACATAATTAGAAATTAATGGTTGAAAATCCTCTAGAAATATTTAGTAATAATTAGTAACTCAAAATTTAGCCGCAA
The DNA here is from genome assembly GCF_009727055.1 of Benincasa hispida. Classification (NCBI taxonomy): domain Eukaryota; kingdom Viridiplantae; phylum Streptophyta; class Magnoliopsida; order Cucurbitales; family Cucurbitaceae; genus Benincasa; species Benincasa hispida. Next base: position 18,483,014 of record NC_052356.1, read on the forward strand.
GATAAACACATACCTTGTATTCAAAATAGCTATCAAATGAAGTCTACCTCATACTAGATCCCAGAAATATCAGTTATTACACATAATAAAAGCAACAAATCTTTGTTAGTCTGAACCATACAAATACATTATAATAGCTAAAATTTTGTCATATTTTGTCACACACCTTATACTAAAAATAACTTAAATCCCACACTGATACCTTGTAATAACTAAAATAATAAGTTATCTGATTGAGTCATGTAAGTGTAAATACTATATACTAGTAAACCATCAATTGAACTATACAAGTACTCCATACTAAAAGTGATGGGAATAGTGAGAATAGGATATTTCGGAAACAATTTGGTTAAAATCTAAATTACCCCTCCTTCAACCTCCCACGTTCTCGGTTGCCTTCTTGGCTTCTTTACAATTTACACATTAGATTTACCAACACAAAATTCACCCATTCTCTTTCATAACCTCTAATTGTCACATACTCAACAATAACTCTTTCATAGAAATATCCATTCTTATCAAATCTCTAATTTATCTTTCATTTCAATTTCCATCAATTTAGAAATCTCGTAAATTAGTACGCATAAACACTCCAAATCAATCTATAAAACCTTAATATAAAAAAATACATTATTACACATGTCTTCAACTGCCAACCCAAAAATCACATTATCAAGCAATACCCTTCTATAAATGATCGCTTGAGAGACCCATAAACCAATCTTGAAAAGTCACTTTTTTAGATACAGAGATATAATAAGGAATATGAATATGAAGACATTAGAGACATTTGAGGCTTTGATTAGACTATATTACAAAAAAAAAACAAAAGGAAAAGGAAACCAAAAAGGAAGACACCCCATTATTAAACAGAAACGTGTTACCATCTACTTCAAATCGAGGGTTTAACCAAGTTTATTTTATCTCTTTTTCAGGTTCATCTTTTTACCTGATTTTTAAATTGGTGGGAAATTTTGAATCTTTTACGAATAGAAAATTTTGAATAGGATAACACACACTTAACCTTCAAGGTCTTTTCATGGTGAATTTGTAGATTTAGGGGAAGATAGTGACTCGATAAAAGAAGTATCTTTTACAAATGTGTGTATTGTTTGTATGCCACACACACACCCGATTACTTAAGTCATAAAAAAGTGCAGCAATATGTAGGAGTTTAGAAGATGAGAATGCGCTTACTTCTTTTTCATCATTATGATGTATTTATATATATTAGTTAAAAAACAGGCGCGATACACGTGAAATCTTGTAGTTTTAATCAAAAGTTTTAAAAATATATGAAATTTTTAGCATATAATAAAAATTATAGAGTTTTTATTTTATTCTCGTATTTCTATTATATGTATCTATGTGAACATTGTTGTACAAAGTAAAAATTTGTGTTAAAATTATCAAATAAATATATTCCTATAATGAATTTTGGTATTGTAATATTGATAGTAACCGTTTTTATTTTAATGTTTTCTCCTATGTTTATTGTCAAAATCACTCACCTACATGTAAGGATGAATTTTAAGAAAACAAATAGAATTTTATAAAATGTTTGAGGAAAAATAGGAAGAGAGATTATCTAGGGTATTTGTGGGTTGGGTTGGATTGGGTTGAAGCACTCTTGGATCCAACCCAATTGAAGCATGAAATATTTGAGTTGAGTTGATTTGGATTATTCGGGACATTTATTTAATTTTTTTTTGTAAAAATAAGTAAAATGTTAATATGAAAAATTTTATTTAATTACCTTCATATATTGAATTGAGATTAACAACTCAATTTGAATTTACATTATGAATTTTTTTTTCAAAGTGCTAAAAAATTATTTTAAGAAGTTGTTAGAGAATAAATTATCCAAAACAATCATGATATCAAATTAAATTAAAATCAATATATGTAGTATCGTAAGTAAAAAATACTTTTTAAAATTAATAATAAATTCAGGTTGGTTTAGGTTGGTCTAGGTTATTTTAAGTGAATCCGTGAACTATTCCAAACCAGAAAATTTTCATTTATTTAAACCTAATCAACTCAAATGAGTTAATAACACAATCAAAACCATCCCTTTGGGGACATTGGAATAACTGAACCAAAATTGCATAGGTTAGATTAAGTTGATCAAATTTTTTGAACACCTAAGATTTTTCTCCATAGTCGTGAGTGTTTGAAAGCACCTAAAATCTTGTAGGTTTAATTAAAGTAAAAAGTGTCTAGTTTTTAATTTACATTTTGAATTAATAGAAAAGGTAGAGAAGTTTTAAACATATTTTTAACCATGCTGCGAATAGAAGAAATTCTAGGAGAAGAGAGTTACCTTTCAAGATAATTCTGCAATATTCTCTAATTCGACATTATGACCACGATCTCAGCAACTCTTCAATGATTTCACGAAAGGACACTGTATTATGTCTTCCCTGCTATTCTTCGACAAGGAAAAGGTTTGTGGGAATCTTTTTGAAAGATTAAGAGAAGAGATTTATGTAGAGAAACCTTTTCTCTGTAATTTTTTAGTGACGAGAGATTTTTTAGTGTTATAGAGACTTTTTTAAACCAAAAGAACTTTTCTTCTTCTCCACAACCATTTCTAAATATGCAGTGAGGAGGGAGTTAATTTTAGATTAAATTAATCATATTTAATTAAGTTTAATTCAATAAATATTAATTAATCTAATTAATTAAATATATATATTTAATTAATTTTAAATTTGAATCATATTCAAATATATTTTCCCCTCATATAATATAGTTTTAATATGAATCCCATTGGTATTAAATTTAACTTATAGCTTTAATATGAATCTCGTTCATATTAAATTTAACATATAGTTTTAATATGAATCTCATTCATACTAAATTTAACCTATAGTCATAATATGAATCTCATTCATATTATTTAATATTTGAATCTTATTCAAAAACATTATTATCTCATATTATATAGTTTAATTTTGAATCTCATTCAAAATTAACTTTATAATATAATGTGTCTATATACATTATAGCAATTGTATTATATACAATATATCAATTGTATCATATACAATTAACTTAAATTTCCTTTGAATTTGAACAAATCAAATTCTTCCATGACTAAATATTCCTTGTGTTTATCCTTAGTGAGCTAGCAGAGGGACTTAATGAACCTACAGATTAAAAGTTTTAATGATTCGAGATTAATTAATTAAACTCGTTAATTAAATTAATCAAATTAAACTCGTTAATTAAATTAATCAACATTCCTTAACTGTGGTTCACTCCACTAAAGACTCAAGATTGCAGTCTTCGCACTGTAGAATATTTATATGTCAATGGATATAATCAATTATCAGTAAGTCAACCCTTCACGAATTGCTTGTAATTACCGTTAGGTCAAATTACCCTTTATCCCTATAATTATCTTTTATTCCTCAAGTATCGTTGATCCCTTAGTGAACCATCAGTTTATAATCCAGCTATAAACTCAACCCCTCTCGGCCAATGAGAGGGTGAGACCTCATTGTTCAAGACTTGGAATCAACCCTTAAGAAAACAATTCATCTACTTAACCTAAAAACGAGAATGAGTGAATTTCTTCTTGTGTATCTATGTTCCCAGCTCTCTACTTAGACAAATTTAAAAAATGATAGGCTTATTGAGTCGGCGAGTCAGACTACTTTCACCCATACAAATAAAATGAATGTCCTCATAGACAGGAGTTCATAACTCACTCAAGATTGAGGTCGAGTTACTATGGTCATCTTATGAAATGTTAATATCTTTAGTCAGTGGTACTATAAAGAGAGATTAATCATTTTGTGGTCTGATCTTATACAAACTCTTTGTATAAGATACCCCACTTGCACGTCTCCATGTGAACGATTTGGATCAAATCGTTTGTAACATTTACAACTCTTGTAACATTTACAATGTGTGTCGTATATGTAGTGTCACTAAGATAAGACATCCAATCTTATCTATATATTACTGACCATTTAGGTTACTACTTGAACATGATCCACATATAGGTCTACCATATACTGTTCAAGTTACATAAAATAACCTTGGATCGGTATACATCTCAACAACTATAATCTTCATCTTTTCACTCTTATATGTAGAAAATAGAGACTATCATCTATCAATAAAACTATCATTGAGGAGAACTTCATCATCTAGAATTTGGTTCTAGATAGCTTTAGCTCTCTCGCACGTAAATAGGACATGGTCAATGCTCTCTCGATGCTTCCCACAAACGGGAAAATGGGTACTAAATCTAACCATTTCTTCAACAAATTTACTCTGATTGGAAGAATATTTTTAAGAGTTCGCCATACAAAATGTCTCATCTTGGAAGGAACTCCAAGCTTCCAAACTTTCATCCAAATCCTCTCCATACTGTATACACTTGAAGAAGTGAGACATAGTTTGGATTTTTTTTATACCATTGTAACCTTATTTCACTGAGTGGATTCCATATTTGTCATAATGCCATATGAACTTATCATCCATATTAAATTTAGGGAAATCCTTTTGATTATTTCACAATCTTCTGCTGTAGTAGCTTCAAGGAGTAGGTTAACATTCCATTCACCCTCAGAAGTAGTAAAATCAGCAACCTTTGCACTGTGGTAATTCATATTCAGGCATCTCGGTTTAAATGAGGAGTTTTTAGGAATCCAAGGGTCCTTAAACATTCTGATTGATAAGCCATTTGCAACTTTGAAACACATTCCTTCTTTAAGAAAGGAGCTACCCCAGCAAATACATTTCCACAAATATGAAACATTGTTATTAGGTTCTACCTCAAGGATATTTTGAAACTAGTAGATTTGGATTTGAAAATAGTCTCCAAGCTTGTTTAGCAACCAACGCCCTATTGAATCCTTCAAGGTCCCTGAAGTTCAAACCTCCAAGAACTTTCTGGAGGCAAAGATCAGACCATTTCATCTAATGGATTTTCTTTTTCTTCGAAGTTGTTTCCCACAAAAAAAAAAGTGAAAAATTCCTTATAATCTCCACGCATAATTGTTTAGGGATTTTCAAGATACTCATCCCATAAGTTGGAATAACTTGACCCACACTTTTAATGAGGATTTCTAAGAAAATTGAAAATGGAAGTCCTTACTATCCCTTCTTGATAGATGTGAAGGCAGCCCTAAGTAGTACCCCAAGTCCTCAACTCTTAGGATCGCCAAAATACTACAAAGGAACAAGCTTTTGTCATTATTAAAACTAGAAGAGACTAAGATTGCTGCTTTTGCTTGATTTATATGAGCTCCTGAGGCAGCTTCATAAATTTTCAAGATATACTACAATAAGGAAAGTTCATATTCATGGGTCCTACAAAAAATTAAGCCGTGAGAAATATATGAACAAAGCGAGTTTAAAGATACAACTGGAAGATTTCCCCTGGGATGATGTGAATTGAGAAGAGATGCGAGATCTTCAACCATTATTAAAAGAAAAAAATAGATTTATTATGATTTACTATGAAGTTTTGTTCTAAAGAAAAACATATGACTATTAGTATACACTCGGCTTTAGTGGTCCATTGTTAATAAATCTATTTAAACCTACCATCAAAACATCAAACAATGGACCACTAAACCTAATATTCATATGTTTTGATAAAAGTGCAAGTGTAAAGATTCTCCCAACTTTATTTTTATATATGGTAGAGATCATTAACCTAAGGACATCCAAACTCATGTTTCGAGGCTAGACTAACCCTCTAACCAACTAAACTGAGGCATTTATTGGGCCCTGAGCATTTAGGTTTGGGGATATAGAAGGGATTTTTACATAAGAAGTCTTCTTCGGCCATATATTTTCATAATGTCTTTAAATTTGATATTTTTCAACAAGGTCTTTTAGTATTATTTTTTGGAAATTTTACCCTTTTTATATTTATTTATATTCGTTTTATATATTATTTTTCCTATTTTTGGAGCTATTTTAATGATATAGAGAGAAAATACATTTATTATAAACAAAGAAAATGTATTTAATATAGTTTTTCTCATTTACTAATTGGAGAGAGAAAATGAATTTATTTTAATTTTTCTATTTTTTAATTTGGAAAAAAATGCATTTAATGAAATTTTATTTTCTATTTACGTTGGTTTTCACATATCAATTTATTAGTTTTTTTTTTTACGGATTAATGGTTATTTTAAATATACCTTAGATTAGAACATTTTGACGGATTCATGATTATTTTAAATATACCTTAGAATATTTTGTTAGGTATTTGAAAAATATTCTAACCAATATAAGAATGTACTACAATTTATAAATTAGAGATTGACTTAATGTTTGACATAAATCACAGTATAAACCAATATATGAAATATACCACAGTATATAAATATTCATAAATTTCATTTACACCACAATATATATATCATAATATAATAAGTTTAAATAAAAAGACTCTCGTTTATATAAAAAAGCCGAATATATATACCACAGTATATATCAAACTTCCTACAAAAGCTAAAAAAAAAAGTGCATATATCACAGTATATATAAAAAAAATAGGAAAAAATAAAGTTCATCTTCATATGGATTTATGATATATAACCCTCCATCTTCATCTCTTCTTCTTCAGCCATGGCTGCCACGAACCTCTCCCCATCGTTGTCGATCGGATTAGCTCGCTCCACTGTGCTGTCGACCGAATCTGCTCAACTCGTCACATCGATTCGTTCCACGTCGTCCACGCCATTGAATCGTCCCAAGTTGTTTGTATCATCTCGTGTTGAGCCATCAATTCGCCCCACGCATGTCGACTACCACTTGTAACTCACACCGCTGGAAGGAAAAAAGAGAGTGAAGAGGAAGAAATTGGTGTGAGTTATGGGGAAGAAAATATATGAAATATATTATTGGGGAGAGAGAATATATGCATGCAGGAGAGAGAATATGCATGGGAGCGAAAGTATGCATGAAAGGGAGAGAATATGCATGGGGAAGAGAAATAAATAAATATATATATATATATATATATAACGTAAGTGAGGGTAAATTATAAATAGTCACTTATATTAGTGAAAATATAAAGGCCAATAGTTTTTTTTTTAAGTAAAAAATGAAATGTTCGTAATATGTGTCTATTCTTTAGATATTTTATATAGAAATCCCTTAAAATAAAGGTTTTTTTTTTATTTTTTGATAATATGCAAAATAAAGGGTTTAGGATTAACGATTACGCAATTTAATATCAATTTACAAATTATATGTACTTGTATTTCTTAAAACTAATTTAGACAAAACAAAAGTTAAAAACATAAAAAAGGCATGATCCAATGATCTAACTATCATTAAATACATGTTTGAGAATGATTTTAAAATCATCAAACATGCTATCGATCGAAATATCACAATTGCCTTTCAATTTTCTCCGTTACTCGTGAAAAGTATAGATTTCTTTTAAATAATAAGGGTCAAAATGGTATCATTTGCCAAACTTATAATTTACTAAAAAAAATTGATATCCATTACAATTGTTCTTTAAGAATCTTTCTTAATAAGATACTAACATCACATTTTTATGATTGAGGATAGTTTTTTAATTATTTTTATGAATGAAAAGTTAAAATCCGATGTTCCTCTTTTTAGCCTAATAATATTCAAAATCAAGTTATTTAAAGTCCAACTCATGGATATCTAAAGCCAAAACCATTTTAGTGTCATAATGTAGGACTAATTTTATGAGTAATTTTGAACTTGACAAAATAAGTCAAAGGTATGATAAAGAAAAATAGGTTAAACATGAATTAAACCGTTGACCAATTAGTGATTTAAAGGCAATTAATCTGGGACCAATAACATATAAATTTAGCATCATTATGACTTCATATGAGATGCTCAATTTACATGATTTTCTTCCTTCTATTTTGGGATTTGAACCTTTTTTCGTTTTGTATATCTTTTTTCCAAAATTTACAAATTTACATTGTGAGATTGGGATCTGACAAAATCTCTGCTTTAAAATTTTACTAATATTTTGAAAAAAAATAAGAAAAAAACATTGATAAAAGATTAATTGTAGAAAAGAAAAATAAAAATAATAATCTCAACAAAGCTATGTAAATATTTCAATTAAACGGGAAAAAAAAGGAGAAATATAGATCCAAAATAGATAAATAAAAATTGAATCTTTTGGTCAGCAAACCCTAGATGGAAGATCGGCAGTACCCTGATCGTCCGGCGACGATTTCGCCGTCTTCAAAACTCTGCTCCCAAAAACCAAAAACCCAACCGAATGTCCGGCGATGGCGACGATAAAAACGCCGCCGTTGAACGACATCAAAGCAAGCATCACCATATACGCAATTCCCATTCTAATCCCATGCACTGCCGTCTGCACGATCCCAGCGGCGACATTTCTCGGCCCCGCCTCCGTCATCACCCGCCAATACGACAACCACTCGACGACCACCGCCAGCAAAAAGACGAACACCAGCGCAATCACATACATGCCGGACCGGTCGCCAGGCCAGCCGGAGAATAAAACTTGGGTGTTTTTCCCCCAGAAGAAACTCATGTGCATCGCCGCCGACATCATCTCGTGAGAGTGCATGTCATCGCCGGAGTCGCCGCTTGTCGGACCCATCGGGGGCGGCGGAGAGTCCATGTGCATGCCGTCGTGGGTGGGAAAAACATTGGTAGCGTTGGATTTGGAAGAGACAGACAAACAAATTACAAAACAAAGAATTAAGGTTGATGTCTTTTCCATTTTGCTATCTTTTTTGTTTGTTGACTTTGTGAGAGATGATAATCAAATTCACTTATTTTATAGCTAAAAATGGAATTTTTGAATTTTAATATATATGGTTGTACTAATACTTGATGTATTTGTACTTCTTTTATTTGTAGTACAAATTAGAGAAATATATACATTAAAAAAGGGATTTTGTTTTTCTTAATTGGTTACTTGTTTGTTTTACTCCTAATCTTTAAGTTTTATATTAACTTTGGTCAATGTAACATTTAAATTTTTTTAAAATTTTGCTTTCCTTTATATATTTAGTAGTATCTATATATCTCTAAATCTCCATGTTACTATATGTAGGAGAAAATATGTTTTTGTCCTCGCGTTTAAAAATGTTATATTTTCTTTCTAACAAATAAGATAAAAATGTTACATTTGTTGTTTTTAAGTTTTAAGTTTATTGTATATAAACGTGACACTTTTTCTTCTTGGATTTTGAATTTTGTTTTAAATGGGTCTCTACTTTTCAAGATTTATACGTTTAATCTTAATTTTTCCTTAGATACTCTCATTTTCAATTTCAGTATTAATGTCTATTAATTAATTTAAAATAATTATGAAATACATTTTTAAAATTAGTTTTAACAGAGTGAAATTAAATATAATTCTTTTATTTCTTTTGAATTAATTAATAGATTTTAATACTAACAATTAAAAGTTAGTATTTATCGAAATCTTGAAACTTAGTGACCAAATTGAAACAAAATTTAAATCGTAAAATTGTAGCATTTTGAAATCTAGAGTCTAAAATTGAAATCAAACTCAAAACTTTAGAATTAAAAATCTAACATTTTAAAACCTAGAGATCAAATGCAATCTAAACTTCAAACCTATGAATCAAAAATGTATTTTTTTTCCTAATATAGTCACAAACTGTGTTGTACAACTCCTTAAAATGGGGTAGTAAAGTAGTAATACTCTCGTTCATGATTTGACACATNAGATCGAAGTTTATTAAGAAATATTTTTGTTTCAACTTTTTATTGTTTGTCATGTGGAAACTTGAAAAAGAATATGTTGAACATTATTGTGATGAAAATAAAGCATTGGGTTGGATTTTAAATTTGGTCAGAGAGATTTTCTTAATTTTGCAAGGATTATAGATCGAACGTTGATGGTAATAAGTGTTATAAATTTCAATGTAATCATAGATAAATTGAAAAGGGTAATATATAATTATCAGTTTTACAAATGTTTTAATTAATATAAGTCTTCCTTAGGCAAAATTAAATAATAAAATTTAAATTTCTTTTTTTAAATACAACAAATAGGATAAGGATGAAAGATCTCGACCTATAAAATCTCAAAAAAAAAAAAAAATAAATAAATACATGTCAATTATAGTTCATTTCAATTTAAATTTTAAATTTCACATTAAATCAATAAATTAATTGCAATTTTTTAAAGTGGTTCATTATTAGATATCAGTCTACATCTTGAAAAATCATTTTAGAATATAGTGATTGTTCAATATTGAAATACTTATATATTATTTTAACTAAGTTGAGCTAATTACCATCAAATAAATATTTAAAAGTTTTAATTTTCACCCACACATGTTTAACTTAACAAATGGAAAAGAAAGAAAATTAAAGAATTAGCTTTGAGATTTTGAATGTCAAATTTGAACCAATATAGCCCTTATTAAAAATATTCATGAAAATAATATATGTTGTACTATAGTTTTCTAGTATGTAGTTTGCTTATAAAATTTAATTTAAGGTAGATATGGTGGTTGACTATGAGAAGATATGGAGATGAAATAGCATGCTTCATGCCTCTTCTTCCATTTGTTTGATTTTTATGAACACATATCTCTAATTATTATTTTTAATTTTTATAAAGAACACATCTTCTCTAACCATTTAAATACTACCTTAGTCCCTATTCTTAGAGTTTTGGTTCACATTTTGATTCCTATATTTTTAACTTCAGTTCATTTGCTCCTTATACTTAGAAAAAGTGATCATTTTGGTCTCTTTATTTTCAATTTCATTTCATTTTTTAGGGATTAAAATGGACACTTTTTGAAAGTTTAAGACCAAAATGGATCGAAGTAAAGAGTACAAAGATCAAAATTAACATTTTGAAAGTATAAGGACCAAAATGAACTAAAGTTCAAAGTATAGGGACCAAAATATGAACACTTTCAAAGTATAGGGACCAAATTGAATCACAACCCAAAGTATAAGAACCAAAGTAGTATTTAAACCTTAGTTGTTTGTGAAGGAAATCGGACATGAGAATTTCCATGAACAGCGGAAGGATCTTTCCAAATTTCAATCATATATGAACATACACAATTACAGTCACAAATGGAAACAATAGGCTATATGCAAAACAAAAATTACAACATGCTTTACTACAGATCAAGGGATAGAATTAGCATACCTTTGAAGACTCATCTTCAAGATCCCTCGATCACGAACGCTCGAACAACACGAACTCTATACTACACGATCACAACGAACTTGAACACCGCGATCTCCAAGATCACGAACACCTCAAACACCACAAATGGCCTCCACAGAACCTCGACTGTGTCGAGTTGAGTATGACACCACCAAAAAGGTTACCTTGGTATTCTCGGTGTGAGAATCTAGAGTGTGGGCTCTGTGTGGACTTGGTTAGAGGATGAGACTGGAGGAGAACAATCGTGTATTGAGCAAATGGGAGAAGATAAAGCCTATCGTATAGGTTGATAAAGGCCTATCGTATAAATCGATCCCCAATCGTTTATCAAAAACTATGCAATCATTTAGCTCATCGGCTAGCTGAGTGTCATTCATGTAGGAACACTCCACGATCGTCTAATCTCTCCAAGCTATCTTTAGTAAATCTAATTTACTTGACAAACCTTTTATGAGAACTTTCTAAGATTGGATATCTCAAATCAACAACAACTAAAAAAAAGGAAAATATTTTTCCTTTTATCTCACGGTTACCATGAAACCACCAATAACCTCCCACTCAATTGGTATTAGAGAAAAGAGGATAATTATCCAATAATTAAATTATTATAAATATAAATGATAACTAACTTACCATACTATATTTATAACTTATAGTTTTAATATTTCATCTCATGAAACATAGAAACCATTGCTCTTTTTCTATTCCATGGCACTTAATGTAAATCTCATTTACATTAACCCTCCACTAGATGTATCTCATACATCATACCGATCATATCATATATTAATCGAATTACCTCTTGTCAATTTGAACATTTCAAATCAACACCAAGAACTGATCCTCAACTTGAATCCATTGAGCTACTAAGGGGACCTTATGGACCTGTAGCTTGAAGCTCCAATGGTACGTGAATAACTGACTAAACTCTTTAGTCACGAGATCCACCATTCATTAACTGCCAGGCACTCCACTAAAGACCGACAGCTGAACTCTTCTTACTATAGATATATTATGTGTTCATCTTAACCAATCAACAGTGCGAAACCCTTCACAGATCACTCGTAAGTATAGCTCGGCCAATAACCGTTATGCCTCTGTACTTACATCTAACTTCTTAAGTACCATTGATCCCTCTAATGAACATAAGTCATAGTCCTACTATGACTGAGTCTTCTCTTCTAAAGAGAAGCTGTGGCCACTATGTTCAAGCCCCGAAATCAGCCCTTAAGGGAGCAATCTATCTACTTACCCCTGCTTCGGGGAAGGAGTAAATTCCATCTTGTGCAAGTGAGTTTCCAGCTCCCAAATCAGACAAGTCCCCAAAAAGGTAGACATGTTGAGTTGGCAATTTGGCCACTCTCACCCATACTAATCAAAAGACCGCCCTCAAAGGCAAGAGTTCCCAAAACACTCAGGATTGAGGTCATGTCACCTATGGTCGTTTAGGTGAGATGTAAGTCTCCAGTATCAATGGTGTTATATACAGAATCTAGTCATCTCGTGGTCCAGTCTTATACAAACTCTTTGTATAGGATACCCCCACTCGCATGTCTCCATAGAAATGTTGGAGACAAATTCTTCTGTGTTATGTGTAATTTTGGACTAAAGAGAATAATCGTAATTACACTACAAGAAAATATATTTTTAACGATAAATTTTTAGTGGTGCAAGCAATTTTTGTTGGTAAAAGGCGACTTATAGCAACGCGTTAAAGATATGTCATAAAATATCATTATCAACAGCGTACTTTTAATCCACTCACTAAAAGAATTTGCAACATGTCAATTAACGACACTAAATATTAAATACTTTGATAAACATATTAAAATGTTGCTAAATATATCGCCAAATTATTTCCCCCCCCCCCCTAATTTTACATTTCTCTTTTATTTTAGTTTTTTACTTTCACTTTTCCTTTTCCCCCCTTAATTTTACTTTACCTTTGCCTCTCAAGAAGCTCTCCATGCAAACGGCAAGGACACTGCTCCCATGCGAACGATATTAAACACCGGCCACTTCTCACACGAACGACGCTGAACAACAGCCACTCCCTATGCAAACGACGATACTTCCTCATGTGAACGACGACACTTCTCCACACGAACGATGGCCACTCCACGTGAATGCCGACACTTCTCCACGTGAACATCGGCCACTCCACGCAAACGTCGGGAATTCTACCCGAATGCCGGCCTCTTCTCCCAAACGTCGGCCACCCCACTGCTCGTGTATGATTTCTCTGCTCCAAACGTCAACCTCCATGGATTAGATGTGTACGTTGATTTTACTGCTCCCAAATGCCGATTTCACTGTTAGGTGGCCAAGTCTTTAAAGGTATGATTATTACCCAATCTCGCTATCTTTACTTTACCCTTATTACTTCTCAATAGACATTGGTTCGAAGAAGAAAATTATGAGATGTTGTTACTTTTAGTTTGCTATTTGTTTCTTCAAGTCAAGTGTTTTCAATTTGACTTAATTTAACATAAAAAAGTTAAGTTGAAATTTAAGGGGAAAAGGAGAGAGGGAGAAAAAGAGTGATTAAGAGATAGATTGGGTAGTTGCATCCAATCTTTGAGATCTTCATGATAGAAAAATTAGTCATGACCTTCATTTATATCACTAGAAACTGTTCTGCAAAAGGCAAAAAAAAACCACATTAGCATCTCATAATAGGGATTGAATTTCTTCCTTTAATGTGTTAAACTAGTGAACTGTGGCAAAGAGCATTATAGTTTATAACTATAAAGGCTAGACCATACCATTCAATCTAAAAATAGAAAAAAACTACTCCAAGTATGATCTTCATGGTTGTGTTTGTGTGTTTTATTTTTCTTTCTTAGGTTGATATTGGGTGTGATGGGGGAAGAAAGAGAGTAGAAGATGTGTTGATATTTGTTTTTAAGGGCTTAAATGTTAGGAAAATAATAATAATAATAAAATGAAATTCTTGAAACCCACAACCATGGAGGTTATGGCAAGGAAGAAAGTGGAAGATAGTTGGAAGGTTTAAAAATTAAATAAACAAATCAATTGAGAAGTTAAGGAAAATTTAGGAGACCACCATGTTGGAAGATCAAGGGTGTGTTTTCAATCATAAGTGTTATTTTTCCACTTAACATGACATTGACACTAATAAGATCTACCTAACTTTGATTAGTAATTTGATTGCCTATTTTCAATTTACCTAAGACTTAGATTTTAAAACTTTGATTTCTAACTTAGGTACTTCATTTTGTACTTGTTATGGATTGTAGTTGGATAAATTTAAGAGATCGAAGGTCTAGTCAATATTCTAACGGCGTTGATAATTTTATCGAAGTCGCGAAGAATTATTTAGATGAAGAAGGAAGAACAAGATGTCCTTGTTCAAACCTTGTAAATACCAATTGGAATAACTTAGATGACATAGAATACCATTTATATAAATATGGCATGTCTCTTACTTATAGCCGATGGATATTCCATGGAGATACAAATTCAGTTGAAATTAGAGAAGACAATGAAAATCTTAGAGAAAACAATAGAGATAGAGATAATGGAGAAGATGAGATGCTAGAAATGATTTATGATTTGCATGGTCCAAATGATGAGGAAAAAATGGTAAAGAGTTAAGTGATATTGAATTATTTAAGCACAATCATTCTAATGCAAAGAAGGGATGGGTGAATGATGAGACAAAAAAAAATGTAAGTAAACTTTTGTTTTTATATATTTTCTTTCTTATTTTACACCATACTAATACTATGGCATATCAATTTTATAGGATGAGATGATGCCATTAAAAACAACTTTAGAAGAAGCAGGTGCACCTATTGAAGATAGAAAAATATGTGAACGAGTGTTGGGTAAACAGTCGGGGCATGTGAGGGATAAACGTTGGGGACCAAGACCAAGAAATGCTAGGAATGATGCAAGTTATCAGCATGCTAAAGAAATAAATGCTCAAGTTGCACATTTGCAAAGTGTAGTTGAATCACAACAAGCCGTAATTGAAGAAATCTTAAGAAGGTTGGCAACTCAGAAGGGACATTTAACACAACAAGGAGTTTGAAACAGTCGAATGGTAGTTAAAAGGTAATATTTATAAGACATTCTTCTTACAATTCTAGTTTGTTAAAGTGTTTGGATTAGATTAAGTGTGTTGAAGTGCTTTGACTATCATGAGTTATGGTAGTCTTTATGTTTAAATGTGATAACGACTTCTATGAAATTAACTATTTTGTTGATAGAATATGGTTGTGCTTCGAAGTGTTTGTTCATGTTGATTTTGGTGTTTGTCCCTACATGCTTTCGCCATTAGGGGTTTTTGCTTTGATTTCAGACAAGGTGTTTTGTTTTTCTCTTTCTCTTGATATTAGGAATTTGGAAATGTTCTAATGTTGATAGAAGATGGTTCTGCTTTTCAACTCCCTCTCCCTCCCCCTCCCCCATTCCTTTATTATAGTTATTTTGATGGTTCTTTTATGGTTATTTCTATGTTAATGGTATTTGTTTACTTTTATTGATATAGTGATTATGACTTCTATGAAAATGAGCTATTTTGTTGTTAGAAGATGGTTGTGCTTTAAAGTATTTGTTCATGTTGATTTTGGTATTTGTCCTTACATGCTTTCACCTTTAGGAGTTTTTGCTTTGATTTCGGATAGGGTGTTCTCTTTTTCTCTTTCTCCCGATATTAGAAATTTGGAAATGTTCTAATGTTGATAGAAGATGGTTGTGCTTTTCAACTTTTCTCCCCCACTCTCCCTCCCTTTATGATAGTTATTTTGATGGTCCTTTTATAATTGTTTCTATGTTAATGGCGTTTGTTTACTTTTGTTGGTATAGTGATCATGAATTCTATGAAAATGAGTTATTTTGTTGATAGAAGATGGTTGTGCTTTGAAGTGTTTGTTCATATTGATTTTGGTGTTTATCCATACATGCTTTTTCCATTAGGGGTTTCTGCTTTGATTTCGGGATAGGTTTCATGTGTTCATTTTTTCTCTTTCTCTTGATATTAGGAATTTGGAAATGTTTTAATGTTGATAGAAGATGGTTATGCTTTTCAACTCCCCTCCCTCCTCCCTTTATGATAGTGATTTTGATGGTCCTTTTATGATAGTTTCTATGTTAATGAGGTTTGTTTACTTTTGTAATATTGAGCATGATTTTCATATAGTTTGTAAGAAATTGGACTTTGTGAATGTAATTATGTCCCCTACTTCAATTTTTTTATTCTAATGTGCTTACATATTTCAACTTTTATATGCCAGATTTTATGTCTTGATGGTGACAAGCTAGTACAAGATTTCACAAAATTTAATTTAGATGAAAATACAAAAAATTTAAGGGTATTTTATATTTTAGTTTCAAACTGACATTTTGTGCTTTAAATCCCTTACATTGCTAGTGTCGGTACTAATTTTGGTGATATAACTTTGAGCTCATTTAGGAAATGATTGAAGTAGGTTGTTATTACATTGGGATTTTTGTCATCCAAACTTGTGATCAAGTTGGTATTATTTCATTTTGTTTCAATGATAGTGTTTTGATGTTTGGGAATGTATGCATCTTCATTTATAATTTTTTGTTTTAATGTAAAATGACTAGTCAATTCTTAAAATGTTTACAAGATTATTACATTTTAGATTTTATAACAGCTTCACATATTAAATTGAGCATTATTTTTTTGTTCAATAAAATACTTTTAGCAACACTTTATATAACGTTAGTAAATCATTGTTTTTTATTAAAAAAAAATTATAGTTTATAATGACACAAAATATAATTTTACTGACACTTGTCAATGTCGCAAAGGATGTTTGTAATGAAATGCCCAGAAATTCACATTTAGCAACAGTCTTATACGTTGCTAAAATTTAACTTTTAGAGACAAACTTGTCACGTCATTATATAAAATAAATAGCAACAAATTGCATGTTGTTAAAAGTACGCTTTTAATAACGTGTTAGTATCTGTAAAATTCGTATTTTTGCAGCACGTACTAAAATGCGTCACTAAAACTTTTAACTCTACATGGTTACCGTGACATTCATAGCGATGCGCCTCTACGCATTGCTAATTGTTGGGTGAAAATTTAACTTTCAAAACTAGAGGGAACCAACTTTTTTGGTTGGGGAATCTCACATTGGAAAATTTGGTGTTGGAAGTCTCTTTTATGTACTCCAATCTTGTGTTTTGGGTTTAGGCCCCAAGGGGTACCCATGTTTCGGAGGAAGTGAGTGTTGGGGTTAATGCTCTACAGTCTCGTATCCTGAAATTTGTAAATAATATGTATGAAAGATCGATCACCCGATAGACTCTCATTCGTCTAAACGATCGTCCAGTATTTCCTAAACGATCTATAGTTCTACTATACAATAAGTGTCCCCGCTATGCAATAGCAGTGTTCTTTTTGTGCGCGCTTGTCGTCTACATGAAATCCTCTCCTCTGTCCTCTACGAAACTCACCAAAGCCCACTCTTTGGATTTTTGACGTCGAGGATACTTGGGTTTCCCTGATGGTGGTGTTATCCCTGAAGCCTTGTTCGTGTACATTCAGATCATGCAATAATAGTCGAGAGACTTGCCAGGTGCTGGTAGATCGGTGGAGTTTTCCGCTGCTGTGGGTTCACACAAACGAAGAACGTCTTCCTCTGGTATGAACCCCTTTCTCTATGTTTTATCGTATTCTGAGCATGCTATTGATGAGTTTAATATGCATAACTGTTAGTATAGAATGTATATCGTTTATATTCCGGCCACTATGAAATCGAAGCGATCTAAGCCCGCTCATGGAACTCTCGTATTGAGATCCTTCAATTGGTATCAGAGCCAGGTTTCTGATACTCCGATTTCATTCGTTACAACGAAATAAGTTTACATTCATGATGGGTGTATATCTACGTTGTTTTAAGTGTTAATACTGTTGTGGATATGTCGAATTAATGGAAGTTTTTGGGATGAATTGCCTCGATCTGTTTAAATTCCTTTTACATTTGTGGTTGTATGTAATGGACCCAGCGTTTTTTGGGCATATATAATCGTAATCGAGTCTATATTCAAAGTGTTTGAAATCTTGAGTCGTTCGTCAAAGTTCTGGGCAAAGGTTGCGGCTCTTCGAGGAAGGAGATGATCTAGGGTTGATCGCATCGTGCAGAAAAAGTTCTATGCGATCGTTGTTCATCGCATCGTGAAGATGAAGGACTAAGCGGTCGTGGTTGAAAACATCGGTTGAACGATGGGGTATGCGATCAAGCGTTGGTCATATCGGGAAGACGATCAGGCATGCGATCACTGAGTATCGGTTAATGCGTGCATGAGCAAGACGATCATTTAGTTCAGCAAGCTTCATCGCTTAGTAACTGACTAAACGATCGCTTAGCATCGCAAGGTAAATCGTTTACCAAGTTGCACGCATCGGTTAAACGATCAGACGCTCGCGTATCGTCTAAAGCGCGCTAGACAGTCGTTTAGGTCAGCAAGCTTCATCTCTTAGAAACTGACTAAACGATCGCTTAGTAACTCAAGGTAAATCGTTTACCTATCGTCACGCTACACGATCGCATGGACGATCAGGCTTCGCAACCTCATTTTCGTCTACGCGATCGTTTGTTAAAGTTCCTATTTCTAGTGTATGCTGAACGATCATCTACCTGCCAAAGATTGCTACACGATAGAGACCTCCTGGCGGTTCAAGACCCGGTTCTCCTGTGAACCAATTTGCTCGATAACAAATGTAATAAATAGGGTTTTTCATTCCAGTTCTTTTTTAGTTTAAAGGTTCATCCCGGTCCATTAATCTATTTGTTTAATACATGCGATGTATGTTTTATATGTCATATGGTATGCACATATATAAATCCCACCTTAGGTTATGCATTGATCATGCATCACCTCTTTATTGTAATTGTTATAATTTAGAGAAACATGATTTTATTAAGTAAGAGCATGCTCATGCATCATTAATATAAGAATTATATTTATGCATGCATAAAAAGCATTGACATGCATCATCTTTATATTATAATTGTTATAGTATAAGGGTGAATGATAGCATGTTTGCTTGGTTATAACGCGTTATATAAAAGTTATATAGTAATGACCGGACATTGCATGAAGCATGACACATAGGTTACTTTATAATTGTTATATAATGCCTCGTTATGCGCAATTATTTTTTAGTTGTTTCTTTTTAAGAGTTAAAGAGAAATTAGAACTAAAAGAAATAAGAAAGACATGCATGCTCACTTAAGTTTAATTCATGTTTTAAAATGTTTAAAACTTGGATCTATAGACTTAAGATCATGGTTCTAATATGATTAGCAACACTAAGGCTTTAATCTTTTAATCATTTTAATAGGAATAAATTGGCTAATAAAAGGTTAAATTGTAGCAAATCTATCTATAAGGGACCTTTTGTCTAAGGCGGGTTCTGTCTAGGCTGGGGTATTTAAGTTGACGGAAACGTAACACCCCTACCTGGGAACTTACCTGGAAAGGTGAATTAGATAGATTTGATGCATGCATGCAAGTTAAGGATAGTCCATTAAAGTATTTAAATGTGACTATTTAAACTTGTTAATATTTCATAAACAAACGTTGTTTATGAGCAGACTTTAAAAAGACCACTTAGACTAAAATCAGCAGCCGGATTGTCTAGGTTAATGAATCCCTAGGTAGAACATTCAGTGGAAAGTACTTGGGGCATAAGATGCTTCACTTAAACCTTTCATTTTTCTCCTAAAGTCCACACCGTGAGATCTATCCTCAGCCTCACGGCACCTTTGGCGTGTCCCCCCAACGGATGGTGTTTGGGAAGGTCAATATCAAGGTGGATGGAGAGAATGTTCATAGTAAGTGGGAGCAGGAAGTGCGACAGCATATCCCTCGCTCTCCCTCGTTAGGTTGAATAAAGTTATTGCACATCGCCTCGAGGCACCCTGGGAGTGTCCCCCTAAAGGATGGTAGTTTTGCATGTTTCTTTATTTGATCTCCTGTAAGAGGATAAGGTAACTTAGTTTCTTGTCTTAATCTGTCTTTTCCCTACGGTAAGCGCTTTAGGGCGGGACTCTAGCACAGAAAACGAGGGGTTACACTTACTCAGAATAGTTAAATGTTAACGATTCTAGACCGAAAAATGGTAGTTGTTAGGTTCAGTTCCAAGAGTTGGTTCTGCCTAATGGTTAAGAATGTCTCATCCCAGTGAAGGGACAATTGATCACCCCACCATTGGCGTTTGTCCTGACTCACTGGGGCCTCATTGCAAAATAGAAGTCTATAACTTAGGGTACTTGAAACTGTTTTGCAAAACTAATTGGTTTAAAAGTAGTTTAGCAAAAACTAATCAAGATTTGTTCATATTTTCAGTAATTTTTTCAAATGGCTACAACCACCTTATCTTTGTTAAGCCCCGAAAAATTGACTGGCGAAAATTTTTCAACATGGAAACATATGATCACGACGATCCTAATCATCGAGGATCTCATGTTCGCTCTCACGGAGGCTTGTCCTTCTATTCCAGCTCCAAATGTCGCTCGAAATGTTCAGGAGGCATACGAGCGATGGACAAGGGCGAATGAGAAGGCTCGAGCCTATATCTTGACAAGTCTTTCTAACGTCTTGGCCAAGAAGCATGAGTCTATGGTCTCAGCCCGTGAGATCATGGAGTCCCTGCGGGGGGATGTTTGGACAACCGTCTGAACAATTTATGCATGAGGCTCTTAAATACATATTCAACTCTAAAATGCAAGAAGGCGCCTTTGTTTGTGAACATGTGCTAAACATGATGGTCCACTTCAATGTGGCGGAGTTGAATGAGTCTACCATCGATGAGGGCAGCCAGGTTAACATAATCCTGCATCTTTGCCGGAGAGCTTCCTGCACTTTGTTAGTAATGTGATTCTTAACAAAGTGAAATATAACCTTATAACTCTCCTCAACGAGTTACGGACATACCAATCTTTACTGAAAAGTAAGAAAAGGCAGAAGGGTGAGGCAAATGTTCCTTCATCCTCAAAGACGTTCCATAGAGGTTCGACCTCAGGAACGAAGTCTGCATCTTCTACTTCTAACTCTGCAAAGGGGAAGAAGAAGAATGGTGGTAAGGGAAAAGGGAAGGCACCTGCTAACCTATCGCCTGTCGCCCCCAGGAGGCGTCCATCAGTTGCTAAAGGAAAGTGTTTCCATTGCAACCAAGATGGATATTGGAAGATGAACTGTCCTCGGTATCTGAAGGAGAAGAAAACAGCCAAGGCTAAGGCCATGGCGGATAAATGTAAATATGATTTACTTATACTCGAAACTTGTTTAGTGCAGAATGATGATTCTGCCTGGCGAGGCGCCACTAACCATGTTTGTTCTTCTTTTCAGGGGATTAGATCCTGGCGACAGTTAGAGGCTGGTGAGATGAAAATGTGAGTAGGCATCGGGCATGTTGTCTCAGCTGTAGCAGTGGGAGGGATCCAATTGACTTTACAGAATAGGTTTATAAATTTAAATGATGTATATATTGTTCCTGAACTAAAAAGGAACCTTATTTCTGTAAAGTGCTTATTGCAATGTAAATACACTATTTCTTTCAATTTGAGTAAAGCGTTTATTCATAAAGATGGTATCTTTATTTGCACAGCAAATTTGGAATCAAATTTATATGTGCTAAGGCCGTTAGCCATTAATTTCTTTCATAATACTGAAATGTTCAGAACTGTCGTAACTCAATCAAAACGTCAACAAATTTTTCCAAAAGAAAATGCCCAACTTTGGCATCTATGTTTAGGGCACATCAATCTCAATAGGATTGAGAGATTTGTGAAGAATGGACTTCTAAGTGGGTTAGAAGAAAATTCTTTACCTATGTGCGAATCTTGCTTTGAGGGTAAGATGACTAAACGACCTTTTAATAGAAAAGGTTTTTTAGGCAAAGGGCCTCTTGAGTTATGATGACATGCAGAAATGCATGTCACTTAGGCCTTTTACTTAGAATTATGAAGGTTGTTAAGCAGAATATGCAACAATCATGCTAGGAATTCACGAGAAAGTGAGCTTGCATCGATCAACATGATAAATCTCGACTAACCCGTTATTATGTGTTATTATGCGTTCAATGTTCTATTTTTGTAGCTAATACAGGAAGTGGACATAAACGCGGAAACCGAACCACCACATAGACGATCGCATGCGAAGAAACTCTCCATTGCAAAGGCAAATGCGTCGATCAACGCATGGATGTTGTGGTAATTAGCCGTATGCGTCCATCGCATGGGAGTTGTACTCGTCAAGCGATTGCGGTCATCGTGTAGAGTTACGGTATTTAGCAAATGCGGTCACTGAATGATTGCGACTACACGATAACGCATGATAAAGGGATCAACACAAGGTTGGTGGAATGAGCGCATCAACGGATCTACCTTGGGAAAAATTAAAAAAATGATTTGACATTTCACCTACCACGCGCGGTAGCGACAGAGGTTCAGAAAAAGAACTAACGCGCCGAATGTCAGAATCAGAACAGTCCATTAATGTTGTCCGGCGATCCAAGCTCTATAATAGAAACCGATGAGCAAAAATTCAATGAGTCCGGGGATTACCCCTGCAACCCAGGGTTTTCCCTGCGATCCAGACAAAAATGTGTGAGAAGACGCTTGAGAGATTTCCACCTCCTTCATCCATTCCGAGTGATGACCGAAGCCTTCAACCGGAGCTAGATCTCGAGAGATCAGCTCCACCGCCCATCCATGGCACCACCGGCAGCCTTGACGCACATCCGCTGGAAGCAAGTCTTTGCTTCCAGCCGGTCATTTCATTTTCCTTTCTTTTCTCATATTGTATTGTATGATATTTTGTGATTAAGGAATTAATACAATTTGTTTTCAATGCATTTCTCTGTTTTCTTCGACTCCATCTCCATCTTCTTTGCTTAGCATCTTTACTTTCATTGCAACACTTAGTGAAATTGCTTGGGTATCGCATACTTAGTTATGTGGATTAGGGATATGAATCATGTAGCAACCCATTGAGAGGTGTGCGTTGCGTGAGTGTGTGAATAACCTTATTTGCTTAGTGTGAAGCTGCGGCAATGCCTATCTATAGGCTAATGTATTGCTTGTCTATGAGTAAAGTCAGCAATAACCAACTGCCCGGAAGGGTAAGTGGTTGGTCGCGTTAAGCAATGTTTGTATTGTTCACTAGAGATATGAATAATCTTGCGTCAACCAAGTTCATGCGATTGTCTTGTTTTATGTTGTGCCCAACACCCCTTTAGAGCTACTCGAGAGGGAGTTTAAAGAAATAACCTAATGACTCGAGAGAGCTAGGTTAGAATATAGACTCGAGAGAGGAAGATTAGACCTGCATAAGCAAGAGATAGAGACTTAGAGATAAGCTCTGTTTGTCAACATGCATCGCATGCACCCTAGATATAGGTATGATCATATGTGGTCGCCTTGTTTGTATATCATCGCATAGACAGGAATTAGAGGCTTATGTGTAGGCCCTATAGGCACCTTTGCACGTACATCGCATGCATTCTAGCATTAGAAGCTGTAGCATTCGCAATGAAAGACGGTTTACTATTGTATGTGTATTGCATGATCGCATGGCTTGCATTGATTAAGGTTACCCTTGCAGTCACTCTTAAGTATTGCAATGAAAATATCTTCGCATTTGATCTATTTTACCATTCATTTGTTTCATGTCAAGAGTTGTCGTGTTTCTACCTCTCATGCATATTCTCATTGCGTTGTCTGTTGACAGAAGTAGGAGTAGGATTAACTTAGCAACCTCCTTTCCATTCTTTTATTTAAACCGCCGCATGCACATCATGACATTCATTTTGCTACAAGTCCCTGAGTTCGACCTCGGATCATCTGAGAAACTTGTGTTCGCGTTATACTTGGCGTGAGCACAAGAAAACTTATGACAGGACGCATGGTCATCGCATACATTCGTTAACGCATTATCATTCCAACGCATGACCATCGACACATATCTTAAGGACGTGCATCGCAACCGCATCCAAAGGATTTTAGTTGTTGAATAATTTGACTTCTAATTTTCCGTCACCAAGTTAGTACATTCTGACCCTTGTGGTCCTATGAATGTGCAAGCCCGGGGTGGCTATGAGTATTTTATCAGTTTTACTGATGATTACTCCAAGTACGGATATGTTTATCTTTTGCAACGGAAGTCTGAATCCTTTGAAAAGTTCAAAGAGTTCAAGGCTGAAGTTGAAAACGCATTGGATAGACGGATTAAAACACTTTGATCCGATTGAGGTGGAGAGTTTTTGGACTCTGCATTCTAGGACTATTTGATAGAACATGGAATCATTTCCCAAGTCTTAACGTCGGGTACACCTCAGTAGAATGGTGTAGCGGAGAGGAGAAATAGGATCTTGTTAGACATGGTTGTTCGATGATGAGTTACGCTTCCTTACCGAACTCGTTTTGGGGTTTTGCAGTGGAGACTGTGGAATACATACTCAAATGTGTTCCCTCCAAGAGTGTTACAAGAACACCTCTGGAGTTGTGGAATTGGCGTAAAGCTAGTTTACGTCATTTCCGCATTTTGAGTTTCCCTACACATGTGTTTGAGGCTAATCCCAAAAAGTTGGAACCACGGTCGAGGTTATGCCTCTTTGTAGGCTACCCCAAAGGTACACGAGGGGGTTATTTTTATGATCCGACGAAAAATACGGTGTTTTTTTCAACAAACGCTACTTTCCTGAAGGAGGATCATATGAGGGAGCACAGTCCACGAAGCAAAGTCGTGTTACATGAGCTTTCCAATGAAACTACTGAAACTTCAACAAGAGTTGTTAAAGAGCCTGCTACATCAACAAGAGTTGTTGATGGGAGTTCATCCAGTAGGTCGGTTCCACATCAAGA
>NC_052356.1:18508439-18510775 GCF_009727055.1 Benincasa hispida
GTTGAGCGAACCTCGACGTAGTGGAGGGTGCAAACCCAACCGTTCAACATCTGGCGTTTTCAAGGAAATCCATGCTATGTAGAAGATGAGCGACGTTTAGGATCCGTTATTTATAAGAAGGCAATGGGAGGATTGACCGGGATGAGATGAGTCAAGGCCAGTGGATCTCGAGATGGAGCGATGTACTTCAATACTCAGTAGGGATTCTTGTAGACTCAGCCTAAGTGGTTCGGCCCTATAGGTTGAAAATGGATCTACAAGCGCAAACAGGGTGCTAATTGAAGAAGCGTACAACGGACCTTCAAGGCCACTGTGGCAAATGGGTTATACCCAGGGTAGAGTGAGTCATTTATGAGGAGACTTCTCGCCTGTTGCCATTGTTAAAATTCGATCCGCATTCTCTTGTCCATTCTCTTACTTCTAATTAATGAGATCGGTAAATGCGGATGTCAATACAGGCCCTTTCTGAATGCAATCTTGAGGAGGCCATTTATATGGTGCAGGCCCTGGAGGGATTTCATAGCCAAGGTTAAAAGCAAAATGTTCTGCCAAACTGAATCGTCCATTATATGGGAACTGAAAGGCATCTCATCTGTGACATACGATTTTGATGTGCCGACAAAGTCATATGGCTTGACCAAAACCAATTGCTAACCTTCGTGATATTCTCCTCTTTGGCGTGTCTACTTATTAAGCTAGTTACATCCTAATCGACTCTCGCAAGTCCACATCAGGGTCAGTCTTCACTTTTAACGGAGGAGTTGTAGTGTGGCAAAGAACTAAGCAGGGGTGCATTGCCGACTCCACTATGGAGGCAGAGAACGTAGTGACTTGTGAAGCTGCTAAGGAGGTCGTTCGGTTCAGGAAGTTCTTGATAGACCTGGAAGCTGTTTCAAATATATCTAGACCCATTACCCTCTATTGTGATAATAGTGGGGCAGTGGCAAACTCCAAGGAGCCAAGGAGTCATCGGCGCGGTAAACACATAGAGCAGAAGTATCATCTGATCCGCAAGATAGTGCATCGAGGGGACGTAATTGTCACGCAGATCACTTCGGAGCACAATGTTGCTGACCCATTTACGAACGCTCTAACGGCTACAGTGTTTGAGGGTCACCTACGGAGCATGGGTCTACAGGATCGCCCACGGCTGAACTTGAGCAAGTGGGAGATTTTATTATACTGGGCTTTAATGTGCCATAGTTTATTGTTTTGTACTCAGTTTTTGTACACCCCACTTCGCTTTAGGACAAGTGGGAGATTGTTAGGGTTAATGCCCTAAAGTCTCGTGTCCTGTAGTTTGTAAATAGCATATATGAACACCTGTGATTGTTAATATTTAATATTTACTTCACATCTTGTTGTTTTGCTCATTTACGTGTTTTATTTTCTTTACCACAAACCAATAAACATAAAATCCCTGGTTATCTATATATGACTGAAGCATGTATGTGGTGACATATAAGTGGATCATGTCTTGAGTGATAACCAAAATGGTCTGTAGTATAAAGATATAAGAGGGAAACCTTATCCTGGTAATGCTACGAACACGGCCCGCTATGTGGAATGGTCACAAGTGTTGTGACTTGCCACAGATGATCTGATCCTAATCATTCGTGTTGGGGACATGCGAGCGGGGGCTTCCAATACAAAGAGTTTGTATAAGACCTGACCACGAAGTGCAAATGCCTTGTTATATAACACCATTCATGAAGAGACTTCACTTCACTAGGATGACCATAGGTAACATGACCTCAATCCTGAGTGAGTTGGGAACTCCTACCATTGAGGGCGATCATTTGATTTGTATGGGTGCGAGTGGCCAAGTCGTCGATTCAAACCTACCCTTTTGGGGATACGTCTGATTTTAAGCTGAGAACTCAACTACACAAGATGGAATTCACTCCTTCCCTGAGTCAGGGGTAAGTAGATAAATGACTCCCTTAAGGGCTGATTTCGGGGCTTGAATGATGTGGCGTCACATACCTTCTCTTGGCCCGAAGGGTGTTCACACATAGTTGGACTATGTTGTATTGTTCATTAGAAGATACAATGGTACTTAAGGAGTGAGATGTAACTATAGGGGCAAAACGGTAAATTAGCCCAGTTGTACTTACGAGCGTCTGTGAAGTGTCATCATACTCATGATTGGTTATATCCAATGGACACAGAAATATATCTGTGGTAAGAAGAGTTTAGCTATTGGTCGTTAGTGGAATCACTGATAATTAACAGATGGTGAATCTCGTGGCAAAAGAGTTTAGTCAGCTATTCACGTACCGTTGGAGCTTTGAGCCACAAGTTCATTAGGTCACCTGGGTAGCTTGGATAAAGTC
>NC_052356.1:18516155-18544366 GCF_009727055.1 Benincasa hispida
AAAGAAGCTGCTGACTGGGAGGAGAAAGACTTTCTATGTAAGAATTTCATTTTAAATGGTTTGACTGATGATCTATATGACTACTACAGTACAATGAAGACAGCGAAGGAGGTCTGGGATACCCTGCAAAAGAAGTATGACACCGAGGAGGCCGAGTCGAAGAAATATGCAATTAGCCGTTATCTCAAGTTCCAGATGACAGATGACAAATCCGTGGAGACCCAATCCCATGAACTCTAGAAGATAGCCCACGAGATAATTACTAAAGGTATGTCTTGAAACGAACAATTCTAAGGTTCTGTTATTATTGATAAATTGCCCCCTTTATGGAAGGACTTTAAGAACACTTTGAGGTATAAGACCAAGGAGTTCTCCTTGGAGAGTCTTATAACCCAGCTAAGGATCGAGGAGGAAGCCTGGAAGCAGGACCAAAGGGAGGAGGTGAACGCAATACCTAGGAAACCCGCCTCCGTTGTGGTAAAACCTGACCAAAAACCTAAGGGGACAAGGAGGAAAGGTCAGAACCGTGGCTCCAGCAACCAAAACTAATAGATAAAACAGAAGCCCCCTTCAGAAGAAACGGTATAGTTTCTCTGCTTTAATTGTAATAAATCTGGGCACATGGCTAGGAATTGTAGGAACAGGCGTCGTCCTGCTGGTCAGACGAACCTGACAGAAGAACCGTTAGTCGCCATGATCACAGAAGTAAATATGATCAGTGGTTGTGAAGGGTGGTGGATAAACACTAGCGCGACCATGTCTGTCACGACCTTAGTCTATTTAAAACTTATATCAAAACTAGGGATAAGAATATTTTGTTGGGAGATCACTACTCCACGAAAGTTGCTGGAACCGACGAGGTGGAACTAAAATTTACCTCTAGGAAGACCCTCACGTTGAAGGACGTTTTGCACACTCTGTTGGTTTCGGGTTATCTCCTCAACAAAGCCGGGTTTACTCAAACTATAGGGGCAGACCTATATACCCTTACCAAAAATAATGTATTTGTAGGGAAAGGGTATGCAACTGAGAGAATGTTCAAAATAAATTTAGACTTTAATAAAATGAAATGTTCTGTGTATATGTTGTGTTCTATGAGTATTTGGCATGCTAGACTCTGTCTTGTGAATAAGAATTTAATTAGTAACATGATTAGGCTGGAAATGATACCTAAGTTATCCACGAATGATTTTGATAAATGCGAGCATTATAGTCAAGCTAAAATTACTAAAACTCTCCATAAATCTATATTTAGGAATTCCGAGCCTCTAGATTTGATTCATTCTGATGTCTATGAATTTGATGGCATATGGACTTGGAACAGTAAAAGATATTTCATTACTTTTATTGACAACTGCTCTGATTTTACTTTTGTATACTTGCTGAAAAACGAAAGTGATACTTTTGATGCTTTCAAACATTTTTCTTCTAAAATAGAGAATCAGTTTAATAGAAAAGTTAAAATACTTCGTAGTGATAGGGGAACCGAGTACGACTCAGACATTTTTAATGAATTCTTTAACTCACATGGAATAATACACAGGAAGACCGCACCTTATTCTCCTGAAATGAACGGAAAAGTCGAAAGGAAAAATAGAACTTTAGCTGAGCTAGTAGTTTTTATTTTACTTAGTTCAGGAGTCACGTCTTATTGGTGGGGTGAAATCATCCTTACCGTGTGTTATGTCCTACATAGAATCCCGAAATCTAAAAATTCTCAAGAATAAGAAACCAAACTTGTCCTATTTTAGAACACGAGTTTGTCTAGCCTTTGTAAGGATTCCTGATCCAAAAAGGAGAAAGTTGGCTAGTAGAGCTTACGAGTGTGTCTTTATAGGTTATGCCTTAAATAGTAAAGCCTACAAGTTCTATGATCTAGTGAACCAAGTAATCATTGAGTCAAATGATGCCGACTTATTTGAAGATAGGTTTCCTTTTAAATCAAGGAATAGTGGGGGCTCTGGCTCAAGTGTATAACCCTAATTAGAAATCCTAACCCTAGAGAGGAAACTGACCCAGAACCTAGAAGAAGCAAAAGAGCTAGAACCGCCAAAGATTTCGGAAATGACTTCCTAACCTACAATGTAGAAGAAGACTCTAAAGATCTAAGAGCTTCCCTATCCTTAGTAGATGCCAACTGATATGACATAACATGCGATGATGCCATAAACTTGATGACATAAAACTTGATGCTTTTATTTTAAGCATGTGGACAAATATGAATATGAACGAATAAAATTTATCTTCTTATGTCATACAACGAATGGATGATTTCGATGATATGCGATACTACTTCTAGATGTATGCGTTATTAACGATATACTTGTAGTATGCTATGCGTTGGAACCAAGTATAATTCCACTGCAAGTTTCTCGGTGTGATCCGAGGTCGAACACAGGGATTGTTTTAGGTTAATTGTGTTACGTTCATGATATATGCGACCGGGGGTTTTTCAATTTAATAAAAGTATGGGTTGTACATGCGATAAAGTAAATTGTGCAGTAAAGTAAAGATAAGTGATAAAAATGCGATAATAAAGTAAATTGCGATAAAAGTAAAGTGTGATAAAATAAACCTAATCTATGATGATACAAGATACCGAGGTTGAGACTGACTGTGAAGATTATACAAAGGTCGTGTTATGTGGTGGCAAGGCTTATGTGTGAAACAAAAAGAGAAAGGATAATTAATATAAACATCGTAAGTTTCTTAACTGCGTTAAAGATATAAGTATGGTTCCGTTTTCCCTTGGCGTACACCTCTCGGTGATCGGCCGCGTTTCCCACATCTCTGTGGTGAGACAGGGACGAACGTAGTGAACGCAAGGTTGCTTCCATCTCTGGAAGCACTTCGTGCTTTAGTTAATGCATTCATCTAACCTTCTCTCGACAGATCAGAATGATATCTTCACTTCTGCTCTCACAGGTGAAGATGTCGTCTAGCACGCTTTAACTAAACATCCTTATTTCTTTAGCATAGATCAAATTACTTGTTTTAATTCATATTAATCACCAAAGAAAACATCATGGAGAAAGCGATTAATGAAGGAACGGAAATAAACAGAAATGTGGAAATGAAAGTGATCATGACACTTAATTATAAAATCAAGCGTCTGATACATGGTTGTGAATGATTTAGACTAAGAAGATGAAATACAATTAATGAATAACAGTTAGAAACAGATACAGAAGAGTGCCAATGTCTTGACACCGAACTGGATGGAGAGATTGCTTGCCGGCGTAGATGGAGTGAATGGATGGATGAGCTTCCCTCTTAGGCTTGCTCAACCGGTAGAGTTGATCTAGGTACAGAGCTTAATCGCGGGGATTTGGGATGATTCGCCCTGAGACTCACCTCTCGGCCTTGTCTCTTTTCTTCCCGGATCTTTTCCAATCAACACTCAGATCAGCCTCTTATTAATTATCCCTCGTATCAAGTATATTTTTCAGTGAATTCTTTAAAGGTATTTATAGATGAAAGCTTTGACTCTCTGACTTGTGGTCCCCATTTTAATGTTATGGAAATTCTGAGAATGGTAGAATAAATATTCCTTCTGTTATGCAATCAATCCGTTGAAAATGCACAACAGTTAGTTGTACACGTGTTAACATCCTCCGCGATTGCATTGCTTATTTACATCTTCTGATCATGTGTCCGCATGTGGTGTTGTTTTTTTTATTACCGCATGCGGTTGAAGTTACGTTGATCACAAAGCTCTTGATCGATTGTCGCATGCGCCGTCATTGCGTTGATTGTCTATTCATTCCTGAATGATGGGCGCAATGCGACGTAGATGCGTTAATCTTTCTCTCTTGAGCCATGAATGCATACGGTGACTTGATTTCCTGCAAAATAGACTTGAAATATTCTTTTCTACCATCAATGGTGTTAGTGGGTGTATTGTCGACAATTTATAATTCTTGTATTTCTTAGCTAATTTCCACACAATTGATGCAACTTTCCTCTTTTTTGGCCGTAATATCTAAATAAAGCAGTATAAATAACTTGTATTTCTATAAGTTATCACCAACCTATGGCAAGAAGCCATAAATGATAAGATGGACTCACTTGAGTCAAATAGGACTTGGCACTTAGTAGATCTACCTTCAGGATGTAAGGCAATAGGGTGCAAATGGATCTTAAGGAGGAAACTTAGACTTGATGGGGCTATAGACAAATTTAAAACCAAGTTAGTAGCGAAGGGCTTTAGACAGAGAGAAAATGTAGATTTCTTTGACACCTTCTCCCCTGTCACTAGAATTATCTCTATCCGTGTCATGTTCTCTCTCGCTGCCCTTTATAACCTTGTAGTACATCAGATGGATGTAAAAACCACTTTCCTAACGGTGAACTTGAAGAAGAGATTTACATGGAACACCTGAGGGTTTTGTTGTCCATGGTCAAGAAAATAAGGTGTATAAATTAGACAAATCTCTCTATGGACTAAAACAAGCTCCTAAGCAATGGCATGAAAAATTTGACAACTTTATCCTATCTAAAGGTTTTAAGGTCAATGAAAGTGACAAATGCATCTACTATAAGTTTGATAATAACCTCTGCACTATTTTGTGTCTATATGTAGATGATTTATTGATCTTTGGGTCAAACTTGCACGTCATAAATGATGTAAAATCAATATTGAGTGCAAACTTCGACATGAAAGATTTAGGAGAAGCTAGTGTAATCTTAGGCATAAAAGTAAATAAGTCTGAAAAGGGAATTTTTTTAGATCAATCTCACTATATAGAAAAGATTCTAAAGAAATATAATTACTTTGAATGTAAACCAGCCTGTACTCCTTATGACCCTAATGTCAAGTTGTTCAAGAACACTGGTGATAGTGTTAATTAATCTGAGTATGCGAGCATCATAAGCAGTCTTAGATAGCTGCCAACTGCACTGGGCCTAACATAGCTTATGTTGTAGGACTACTTTGCAGATTTACAAGCAGACCTAGTAAAGAGCATTGGAATGCTATAAAAAGGATCATGAGATACTTAAAGAAAACCTAAAACCTAGGATTACATTATCAAAAGTTTCCCGCTGTCTTAGAAGGGTTCTGCAATGCTGATTGGAACTCTTTTTCGAATGATTCAAAGGCTACAAATGGCTATATATTTAATATAGCTGGTGGAGCTGTCTCTTGGAAGTCCAAGAAATAGACTATTTTAGCCCAATCTACGATGGAGTCAGAAATGATGGCACTAGCGACAGCTAATGAAGAAGCATGATGGCTTAGAAGTCTGCTATCATAGATTCCCTTATGGAAAAAGCCGGTACTAACCATATTGATCCATTGCGATAGTACTGCAGGAATCGCAAAAGTTCAGAACCGTTACTACAATGGAAAGAGACGTCAAATACGTCATAAGCACAGTACCATTAGAGAGTTTCTCACTACTAGTGCAGTTAGAGTGGATCACATATGGACTGATGAAAATTTGGCAGATCCTTTGACGAAAAGACTGGCCAGAGAAAAGGTTTTTAGAACCTAAAAAAGGATGGGACTCATGCCTATCGAAAGATGAATCACAGTGAGGAAAACCCAACCTGTATACTAGAGATCCCAAGAAATGGGTTCAACGGGTAATAACTAATCACGAGTAATATATAGTGAATCATGTTAAACCAAACACAGAGTTCTTAATGTTGAAGCGTATATCTTATGACTTAAAGTCTGAACATGATATCCTGAAGCGTAAGAAATGTTGAACTCAGTTTTTAATGAGATCTATACTTGATGACAAGTGGCGTCCCAGCTACCGGAGTACCTTTGATAAACTCACCTGTTTGAATGTGGAAGTGAGGGCCGCTTCCTATGGAGTTTTTAGGCAAACTCTCTAGAGCATTCACTAAACTGGGATTCACGTGTTAGACCTTAAAAGCAGGGCTTTCGTACTACACCTTAATAACACTCTGTGTGAGATGCTATTAGAGATAGAGTTCAAAACCAAAGGTTACTCTAGGGTTACTCTAGTATATTCTGAATCATCTACACTATGTAAAGATTCAAGTCGTAAAATACCTTTGCTTATGCACAGTGTTGTATAGATTGAAACTGCTCGATGAAAATCTTTCCTCTCTTTTTTCCTTTGTTTAAATTTCCAAGTGAGGGATTGTTGGGTGAAAATTTAACTTTCAAAACTAGAGGGAACCAACTTTTTTTGTTGGAGAATTCCACATTGGAAAATTTGGTGTTGGAAGTCTCCTTTATGTACTCCAACCTTGTGTTTTGGGTTTGGGCCCCAAGGGGTACCCATGTTTTGGAGGGAGTGAGAAGATAGACCAATGTGGGTTTGGTGGACGTCCCACACGCGCGCCACCAGAGAGGCGAGTGTGTATGATGATTATTTTTAATAAAAATATATTTTTTTTATTATTATTATTTTACTTTAACCGAAAAAAATTGGAAAACATGTCCGTTCGTCCGTGCATCCCGTTCCGTTTCGTTCGCCCATCCATAACTTCTGCGCACGTTCTGTGGCGGAGCGCTCTTCTCGTTCCCCACCGTGCGACGCTGAAGGCCTATAAAAAGCGAGGCCTTCAGCAGTTCGTAACACACAGAATTCATTTTCTTAATTCTCCACTTCATTTTCCTCTCCTCCTCCATCTTAGCTTTATGAGCAATGAGTTTAGAAAGGGTGTACGTTCCGGTCGGTAACGGTGCATTTTCGATAAGTTTTCATTTGGTTGTTTTATCCTGGGGACGACGTGGTAATTTTCAGACCTACCTGCACACTTGGACAGAGTCGCAAAATGTCCTAAAGAGAACGAGCTTCGCGACTCAGCCTATAACGAGTTTCTATTTTGCAGGTTTTGCTCTTCGCTTAACCGTCGTGCCTTGACGGTTTATAGTTCGTTGTTCTGAGGGTCCTGCCATTTCCATCACTAATATTTTTAGTGGCATTTTTTCACCTTTAGCAACACGTTTTATTCATCACTAAAACCTATTTTTCTTGTAGTGTTATTAGAGGCAACAAAACTAGAAAGAAGATGGGTCCAAGGCCAAAACCACACGTCATGTAGGGCATGACCTATGTATGCCACAACTTGGTTGATCTGAAGGTTAGTGCAAACTCTTATCCTCAGTCTCGGCTTTTGCCAGCCTCATGCCATGTGGGGTGTATGCCCTTGCCTCATTGGTTTGAAGGTTTGCTTGATTCAGTCTCAAAGCCCTATTTTGGATGATCTAAGTCAAAAAAATCTCTATAAATAGATTTTATTATAATTTTAGGACAAGTTCGTTCTTACTGACAAACTTTAAAGCTTTCAACTTTTCTTACTCTCTGACTTAAGCATCAAAGAGGGTGCGACAAACATCATATTTGATATGCGAGTTTTCCTTTTTCTTAGTTTTGTAGGTCACCTTTTTTCCAAATTATAAATTTACCATTGTTGCACATGAAGGTCAAGCTCTTTAGTTACCTGATTTGAATGTTCGTATCAATAGTATGAATTCGCCATGTGTATCAAAGTCTAATAATCATATAAATGTATAAACTATACTGATTTCTTGATCATATAATGTTTGAACTATACTAATGCTTTCATCATACTTTTCAAATAATAACTATTAAAAGAGTTATTACTGGAATTAGTTTAACTGATGGAGGGTCTAAATTAAAGTGTACTTGTTTAATTCCTTGATTAGAATTTTATTGTCAAAATGCGTATTTTTCAACTAATATAGTGCTTGTACTATCAACTTTAAAGTTAGAGGTTTGATTCGTCAATCCCACATATTGTCGGATATCACAAATTTTTATTACAACCAAACTTGTAATCTTATTCACAAAATAGATGGTATTTTATTCCCCAAATAATCACTTTGCAACCTTAAGCCAACGAGAATATATTACTACATCACATAGAGTTTATATGATTAAAGATTTTTGCCAACAAAAACATAATTGTCTTAAAGAAAAATCTATTTAAGAAATGTCCATATCAAGATTGTTTGTTTAAAAAGTAAATCTACCATCAAATTGAATTTTGAATTAGACGAGATTTAAAATAATAATAATTATTTTTTGTTAAAATCCTATCATTTTTTGTGTAGGTATTATTTTTTTTTTAAAGTATAAAATTTCAATTAGTACATAAAATAAAAATAATTAACTAAAGTAATAGGACATCACAATTCTTGTAGCATAAATTTGATTAGAAATATAAAGGTACATTTAATCATTCAAATTTCATTCCTAAATCCCTGATTACGATTAAAGCTCAAAACATCATTAAATATTACTTTATAATCCTTCTAACCCATATCCTTAATGACAACCTAATCCAATTAGACTCCAAAATTCAAAGTAAACGCGCCATTAATGTCGAGAAGTTGACATGTGATCCATATAATATAATGATAGACACTTGCAACACATTAGTCAACTTTATCTTCTCAAAATCTAGTTTTTTTTTTTTTTTAATAAAAAAAATTAACCTTTTAATTTTTTGTTTGATAATATTATTGGAGGACAATTTTAAATCAATCAAATTTTGCTACATATCACAACAAAAATCAATTTTAAATTTAGGGCCACTTAAGAATTATTGTGTCCCTAAATTAAAATTTGAAGACAAACAAATGACAAACTAAAAAAATGTTATATGTCTCCTTTCTAATCGTATGATCATAACGATAGACTTATCGAGTCCAAATTGATTAAGTCTAGACCACAATCGATAAATTTAGCTAGTAGTTCGATCGGACCAAAAATTATAAATTGAACTAGACCGAATAATCAAAGTTGCTTAAATCCAAGCTTAACTTGGGCCAAAAACAAAATATTGGCCCAAGCCTAACTAAACTGAAGCCCAAATCAAATGGTTGGACTAAAAAAGAACTAGGTCCAAGCTCATATAAGCTTCTTAAGAAACTCAATGAATAGAGGTCTTACCCTTCATTTTAAGGGGGAGATTGGAAGAACTGAACACTGCAATTTTGAAGTTTTGAAGCTCTGAAGACATGAAGATAAAAGCTCTAAAGATCTGAAAAATATAATTCTCTTGAATCTTTGAAGATCAAAAGTGTAACTCTTTAGAAGATTGAAAACCGAAATTCCAAGAATCAACATTTGCTCTCATCAAGATCTAAACACTAAAATCCAAAAAAAAAAAAAAAAAAAATCAGGAGATTAAAAGACTCTTTAAAGCTCCTTAAGTCAAAGACTCCATATATGATCTAAAGTAGAAATTGAAGATGGTAGAGAACATTATGAGAGAATTCAAGAAAGTAAAAGACTATAAATTCTTGAGAATCAAACACGCTTTTGAAAATAAAAAACACTTAAAAGATTAAATGACTTTCAAACCCTAAAGTATTATAGCTTCAAGAACAAGCTACAAAGTCCTCGAGATTATTCAACATCGAGAATAAGTTGTATAGAACTTGAGACAAATTCATGTTTAAAAACAAGCAGCAAAGTCTTAAAGGAAAGCCAATATCGAGAACAAGTTGCAAAGCCCATCAAGACAAACTTATACTTTTCGAGAGAAAGCATTAAAGGATCCTTCATTGGAGAATGTACTCACTATACAATCAATACAAATTCAAAGTTCATTCAACGAATTAAATTTCTTCGAAAATCTCATTGTATAATATGTTTTGAGGACTCGACAATGTTTCCTATTAAATCCTTGTTCTACTCAATATTTTTTAAAATTCATGAAAATTTTAAAAATTAAATTAAAAGTTTATGTCTAATATAAAATGTTGATTTAAAAAAATGCGTCAAAGTTTTCATTTAACATTTTTAAAGTTGAAGGATCGTCTAAGACTCGAAAATAAAAGTTTAGAAACTAAGTCTATAATTTAATAAAAATTTATCAAGAATAGTGAAATTTGGGAAACATGTATCTGAAAAAGGAAAGTATAGTCAACTAGGCACGAGACTTTTGGTTGTTATTGTTCTTCCATCCTTTTGTTTGGTGTTCTTCAATATCAAACCCCAATTAGGGATTCATAATTGACTTTTACTCCGCATCTTTTTAGATCTTATTTCTGTGATAAATCGATGAACGAATCAACTAAGTCACTCGACCATCTTTGAAATGGCCAAATAATCTCTTGTACTATCTCTCATACTCTCATCATTATCTTTTTGTTTTTGCATTTTATTTTAATTTGTAGAGGCTTACTAATTTAATTTCCATATTCAAATTCCACCTAGAGAATTTAAGGTTGATTCTTCGTGTGGTTCGACTCGATCCACTACTTGGTACTAAAAATTTAGCTTTAGATCGATAGTTTATAAATATTGTCCCTGTGGGTTTAAGACACATAGTGGCTGACTTTGTTCTCAAGAGGAGGAGAATGACAGAGTCACCATCATTTTTTTATTTAGAGTGTGATTGGCACTCAAAATATGTCAAAATTGTTTGCAAATAAAAGATAAAAGGGTTTAGGAGCCTTTTGTGGGGAAGAAATGCATTATCACCTCACAGCACTTGTTTAAAGAACGTTTTTTTTTTTTTTTTTTTTTTGTTAATTTAAATGAAATGGACTGTTTTTTTAAAAAGAAGATTTTTATTTGATTTTTAAATGTTTTTTATTTTATTGATCACTATTGAAATATATAATAAACAATAATTTCAAAAGTTATTGAATATAATTTGGCATCCCAAAATAAAATCAACTCAAGAATATTAGGAAAGTAACATTTTTACTTCCTAATTTCTGTCCTAGGAATTTTTTAATAAGGATTTTAATCTACTAATTGAAAATATCTGTGAATAATTATTTTGAAAAATATTTATAATTTTTCAAGAAAAGAAGTATATATGAAATCAACTTTGGAGATTTGGTGTATTTATTTTGAAACAAATGTAGAAGGAAAACCTTTTCTTAAAAAAAAAATAGGCTTTTTTTTCCCAAGGAAATGAAAGCCTATAAAATCAATTTTTCTATAGGATTTGTTATTTAAGATGTCAATTGATGATTTAAAAAATATTAAAATTTTCCTTTTAAAAGGAAATTCCTTTTATGGAATTAAACTTTTTCTTAAGGCATATTTCTAACAAAGGAGCCTCACCCACAGGATTAGTCATGGAGCTTAAGGTGGTCGACCCATAGGATAGGGTTGGCTATGGTAGACAAATTATCACCAAGTGTTGTCTATTTAACAAACTACGTGTGCTTGGATCCATTTTTATAATTAACGATTGAATTAAGTTACTAACGGTCAAATCAATTAATTAGTCAAGTGACTGTTAACCATTTTTCCATATAATCAAATGGACTCGAGACATTTAAGGTAGTTGGAGTGTTGATGGCTAAATGCCACGCTAGTGCGAGGTTTTCTCCATTGCATAGGGCGATCTCTAGATTCCTCCTAAACATTGCAAATTCATACTTTGTACCAATTCTAGGGTTTCAACAAGTACATAATCCTTTCATGTTTTCTCGCAAAAAGTAAACTTATTTTGAGGACTTTGTAGCTTATTCTCAATATTGATTTGTCTTAACATCTTTTCAGTTTATTTTCAAATAATTTGATTTTTTTTCGAGGGCTTTTCAACTTTTTCTCAGTGTTGATTTGTCTCGAGGACTTTGTAGCTTGTTCTTGAAGTTATAGTTCTTGGGTTTGCAAGTCATCTGATCTTTGAAGTGTTGTCTTTAAAGATATGTTTGATTTTCAAGAGTTTAAAGATTGTTATGCTTTCAAAGTTCTCTCTTGAATTTCCTCTGGAATCTTTGACTTTTGCTCTGAATCGTCTCCAAAGTTTCCAAGTTCAAGAGTTTCAAAGAGTCTTTTAATTTTTTGGAAGTCTTCTAAGTTTCGATCTTTAGATCTTTAGGAGAGTAACAGTTTGATTTTTTTAACTTCAATCTTCATAGTCTTTAGAGCTTTTGAGAGTCTTCTCTCCTTTTCATCATTTTTATCTTTAAAGTTTTAGGAGAGATATATTTTTCAAATCATCAAAACTTCAATTTTTAGGACTTCAAAAGATAAAATGGAATGCATGAATTTTGTTAATTGATCATGAATTTATACCATTAATCGTACTTCAAGTGTTGTATCGATTACAACCATGTAAATTTGTTAATGTATCAATATTTACCCTCCATTTTATTCCATTTGGACAAACATGATGTGATACTTATAATTTTATCAAACAATTAAAAAAATGTCTATAATAATTCTAATATTCATTTTCTTAATCAAATGTTTGAATAAATCTATTTATGTGTAAGAACCTGCGAAGCATAGACACTTTGGTTTAGCTAGCGTGTCCGTATCCAATACATGTCGGACATTTGGACATCCCAACGCTTGTTGGACACGTATTAGTGTACATATTCAAAATAGGACCAATATTTGGTAGACATGCATCAAATAGTTCTTACATATACTAAGTCAATACATATATGACAAAAATAATAAAATTTGATAGTGAGACATCAAACTAATTTTTTAAGCATAGAAATGAATACACTCATTGACTTTGAATTTCCTTCTGGTTTAAAAATGATATATATTTTTAAAATGTATGTTTTAATAAGTGTATCCTTACCATTTTCGTGTCCGAAATTTTTAGAAAATGTCGTGTCTTCATGTCGATGTCGTATTGTATCTATATCTATACTTCTTAGGTAAGAACTGATGCATTAACAATTTTCAAAGGACATGTTTGAGAGTGATTTTAGAATGACCGAAATCACTTTTGACATATCTAAAATCACTTTCTTTCTAAATATGATGTTTGGCAAGGATGAAAAAGTGAATTTGAAAACAACCAAAATCACTTCGTCATTCCGAATCAATTATAATGAAAATGCAAATTTATACAACATATCATTCCAATGACATCTTAGTAAAGATGCAGATTTATACACTAAGTTTTAAATTGATACAAATGCGAGTTTAAATTCATACAATTATTAATTTAGAGGTATAATTGATACAACTCAAAAATTTGGGTGTATATTGATATTTTTTCAAAAAAGATCTAAACATTTATTTTTTTTCTAATTATATTTCATACACTATCCTCTCTAGAAGCGTGTTCGTGTTAAATAATTCCACCATACACCACACCTCGCACATTTATTGTCAAACTTCATCTTTCTTTCTCCTTCCATCCAATTCAATTTTTCCATAAATTCCGTCTCCACTCTCTTTCCCCACAAATTATATATTATTATATATATATTATAATATATATATATAATAATATATATATATATATTTTAAAAAAATAGGAACGCCTAAATCAAATTAGGAGTTCTTGATTCCAATAATAATCCCCAAATTTGGTAAATTTTTAAATAAAAATAAAAAGAAAATTCCAAATAATCAAATTTATCCACCAAATCAAATGTTCAACAAAAGTCTTTATCTTAAATTATAGATATATAGAATCTAGAAGCCACATAAAATACCCAAATTCAAGTTCATCAGGTTAGTCAACAAAGTTTTACATTCATATTCAGTCCCATACAAATCAAATTTAAATGAAATTTGAAAATTTCAAAACTACAATACAACATTAGGTTAGGGAAAAAGGTAGGAAAAATTATAACATCAATTGTTGAAAATTGTGACTGCTATGTGTATCTCTTAAATGTCTGTTTGTTTCACAAATAGTATTGAAATTTTCAAACAGATATTTAATCTTTTTCTTGGTTTCATATTTCACTTTTCTAAAAGCACCATATATTATCCAGAAACTTTAAGACCCAATTTGATATTCTCTATTTGACATTTTTTTTAATAACCCTTCCATACCGATGGAATTTTTATTACTTAGCAAATTAATAGAACTTAATTAATCAATAAAACTAATATCAATTAATCAATGACTATTATTTTTAAGGAAAATTTTCATAGATAGAAAAAATATCAAACAATTTTATAGAAATAACAAAAAAATTATGAAAGTAGTTTAACTTAATCATGACTATTATATTCAAACAATTTTCATAGATAGAAAAATTATCAAACAATTCATTAAACTTCTATTAATTTCTATACTTATAGAACACTAATAGATTTCTGAATCTGCCTTTATCAAAATTGTTAAAATTTTGCTATTTTGTGTTAAATAATTCCTTATTTTCTATTTATTGAAATCCTTCTAATTTTAATTAATTATTGAAATATATATATACTATAATATATATATTTACACTTAATAAATTTTAATTATTACATTATCATTTGTATTTCATATATTCTTACCTATTTAATATAAAATTTTATTATTAATTATTAATATTCTAATTAATTCATATTAATTTAATTGTTTTTATTAATTAAATAAATCAATTTAAATAATGTTTAATTAAAAATATTCCAAGTGATTAAATAATTAATAAATATGATAATATGTTAAATAATTAGATTTAGTTATTTTCTAGACATTAATCATTCTGCAATCCAAATACACACATTAATTATCCCAACTATTTAAAATCCAGACATTTAATATTCAAAAGCCCTATCCGTATGATACATTAAAAAAAAAAAAGTTTTATTAATATCTTCTTGGTTCTTCCTTAGAATTACAAAATTAATAATCCAAATGAAAAAATGAAAAAGCAAAAAAGAAAATTACAAGCGAATTATCCCGGAATCTGAATATCCAAGCATTTCCATTTTATCAATTCCCCTCTTCCGGTTATAATTTGACATAAGCTGCAAAGAATTCGAACAACAAATTCCGATTCTGAAACTTTCAATTTTCTAAATCAAATCCAAATTTCACCAATAGCAACAAAATATTAAACACATTATTTCACAATCAATTCAATTCCAGATTTTCACATTCCTTCATCAACAACTAAGAGGAGGAAGATCAGAGGATTTACCAGAAAC
This sequence comes from Benincasa hispida, assembly GCF_009727055.1. NCBI lineage: Eukaryota > Viridiplantae > Streptophyta > Magnoliopsida > Cucurbitales > Cucurbitaceae > Benincasa > Benincasa hispida. Next base: position 18,530,975 of record NC_052356.1, read on the forward strand.
CGCTTCCGATCTCTTGAAAAATCTACTCCCAAACAAGAAGAATCCGACGCAATGTCCACCGATTGCAACCAAAAACACTCCAACATTGAACGACATCACCGCAAGCATCACTAAATACGCTAATCCAACCCTAACCGTATGCATCAGAGTCCGGATTAATCCTGCCGCGGCGCCGCTCGAATCTTCCTTAATCAATCGGCAATGAGTAAGCCACTCGACGATGAAAGCAAGCACGAAGATGAAGATTAAAGCCAAGGCGTACATGCCGGAGCGCTCGCCAGGCCAGCGACGGAACAGAATCTCGGCGTTGGTTCCCCAAAAGAAGGTCATGTGCATCATCATCTTGTGGTGCATCATCTCCGGCGATGCGGTGGAGGAGTCCGGCGGTGGTGCCATACCGTGCATATGGTGGTGTTGAGCTTCGGCGGCGTCCATGGCGGCTCCGGTGCCGGGAAATTTCGTGCGTGATATTGGGAAGGGCGATTCGTTTGTGATAAGTGATAAGAACGCCGTCTGTTTCAGTACTTAATGAATCTTTCCGGTGTAGCGGCAGTTTATCATTTTTCATGTGTATTACCCTATGAGCGTTTGACACGTGTATTTTATCATTAATTTATTAATTCTCCATGTTAGTCCCTAATTTTCATACCATTAACAATTTAGTCCCTAAACTTTGATTTGTAATGATTTAGTACCTGAACTTTCACTTTTGTAATAATTTAGTCCATGCAATTTTCTATGTAACAATTTGATCCTTATATTTTAAAATTCGTAATAATTTAGTCCATATTGTAGAAATTAATGTTAAAATTTAATGAGATTTCTTGCCTAAAAAAACTGATAAACTAATTAGATACTCGATATTTTTATGAAATACAAAGTCTACATCATTTAAAAATAAAAATTGACATCTAATTTGATAAATTTGTTTGCATTAGGTACTAAATTGTTATAAATTTCAAAGTATAAAGATTAAATATTACAAACTAAAATTTAGAAACTAAATTATTACAAAATTGAAAGTATAGGAACTAAATCGTTATAATTCAAAATTTAGGGATTAAATTATTACTTTCATAAAAATTTAAAGACCGAAAGTGACCAAAACTTTATATAAATAATTTATTTAATATTTTCTTCTAATTTGGTAATAAAACATATTTCACCTACCATGTATAAAATATCACATAAGCTTCAACAAATTTTTAATCTCGTGGATACTCAACATGATCACGTGGGACGCTAAACTTTTTTTTTTCCAAAAATCAGCCCGCACAAATCTATAAAATTCATTTCAAATCTAATTAACATCTAACTACTCATGATACGTGCATACTACATGAAGAGAAATATAAACCCTAACGTTCGAATTGAACAAACGCAAATTCAAGAGAAAGTTGAACAAACGTAAATCTTAACATTTCAATCTAAAAAATCCAGAACAGAGAGAGTTTGAGAAGATAAAAAATAATAAGTCTTCTTGTTAACTTGTGTGAGTTAAAATGCTAACAAATCAATTGGGAAGATTAAAGAGTTAAGATTTACGGAGAGTTCGAGAGATTTTCAGAGTGTTTGGCGTGAGGGTAAAGGGTAAAACCTTTTGGTTTGGAGGAATAAAGAAAATGTTTGACTTTTTGAATTAGAGACAACATGATATTTTCTTTGTCGATTGAAAAGTATCCTTCTAACGTCTTCAAAGAATTATGATGTTGAACTTGGCCAAAGTCATTAGAAAAAATTATTGTAGTGATTCCTTCAAACCAGTGCTAATAGTAAAAGATGAAAATTTTTTAGAATTATTTCTAATAATTTTTCTAAGTTAGTTCATTCATTAATGTACATCTAAGAAGTTATTTCACGTTTGAAAAAAAAAACACAGAGAAATAAATTATGCCGTGGCATTTTTTAAAAAAATAAATTAATAATTATTTGATTATTTATCTTTTACTTCTATAATGAAACTTGGTGAAAAGTTTACAAAAGAATTAATAACTCGTTAATTAATAGGTAATAGTCAGACAATCACTCGCTAAACGCCTGATTGGGTGTAGCGGCGGTTTATCATTCTTCATGTGTATCAGCCAATGAGAGTTTGAAACGTGTAATTTCTTTTTTCATTTATTAGTTCTTCATTTATAAATAAATGATTATTTTATATAAATGATTTATTTAATCTTTTCTTCTAATTAGGAAATAAGTCAATTTCATGATATTTCACCTACCATGTATAAAAATATTACATAAGCGTCAACACATTTTTAATCACGTGGAAACTTAACATGATCACGGGCAAGACTAACTTTTTTCCCCATAACAGCCAACACAAGTCCATAAAATTCATCCCAAATCTAATTAACATATAATTAGGAGTGGTACGAACATTACATGATACTAATTCAACCGAACAAATGCAAACCCTAACATTTCAATCTAAAAATAAAAAGCCTCCGAGAGTTTGAGAAGGTAAAAAATAATAAGTTACCATTAACTTGTATGAGTTGAAAAGGTTTGGCCGCTTAAGATTTTAGAAAAATAGTACTAATTGTAAAAGATGAAAACTTTTAGGAGTCATTTCTGACAATTTCTCTAATTAACGCATGAATAAAAGATTACTTTACATTTGGAAAAATGAGAAGGAAAAGAAAAATCAATTATTCTATGTCATTTTTAAAATACTAGCTATAAAACACGTAAAATGTATGTGGCTAAAGATCTTTAGAACATGAATTCTATTGGTGAAATTGCAATAAATTAATATAAATTTTATTAAGTTTAAGTAATAAATATATGATATAAAAATTAAAAGTAATAAAATAATTAATAGCCAAAACTCTCTCTCTCTCTATATATATATTGTATTTTATGTAAATACAACAAATATAAAAATGAGTTACACGTGTTTGAAGATCTTTGAAACAGTTGGAACATAATTTGATAGTGACATAAATTTTGAATCAATATAGATTTGATGGGAGTTGTATACTGTAAATTTTTTTATATGAAATTAAAAAGGTGATGGAATAACAATATAAATCATCAACTAACTCAAGATTAATATCTTTGATGAATTTTGGTTTTTGTTGGCATGTTGGTGTAATTTAAGGTTAGAGATATACATGATACTAATACATTTGTTTTAGATATTTTGAATCTATCAAATTTGATATTGTTGCTCATTATAATAGTTTTCATGGATAGTTCTTCTAACACAATGAATAAACATGTTAAATTCAAACGGATGCTGTTAAAATTTTTTGTTCAGACAAATAAGTAAGATATCTAAGATTCTGATAAAATTAAAACTATAGAAATCTAATCAAAGATCTAATTGAAAGTAATAAAATAATAGTAATATAAAATTCCAAGTACTAACAAAAACTATATAGGCTTTTCACCATGAAATAAGTTTATGGATTATCTAGGCTTCACTTTGGCATGATCCAATATTTTCTTTACAAATAACGAAAACTTCAATTATCATTCTAGATCCTTTCTATCGTGACATGTTTAAAATGGAGATAGGGACAAAGAAAACAGGAAAACTTGTATTTATTCTTTAAAAAATATTTAGCTATTATGTGAAGTGTTGTGTATTATTTGTAAAGGATGTGTTTATTTGAATTTTAGTTTTTATGTGAATGGATACATCAAGAGGACTCCACGGCAGATGAAAAGATGTGATTGTTATTTATTTAAAAAAAATATTTAGTTGTCACGTTAAAATTAAATTACTTATTCACAACACAGAGTGGTACATTTTTTTCGGTTATTATATTTGTTTGAAAAGTATAAAATTGGGGGGAAAAGTTAAAATATCAATAACAACTCTAAAGAGTACAAATAAAATTGTTTTTAATTATAAAGGGGTAAAGGGGTGTGAATATAATTTATATTAAAAGTTACTTTTTCACTCTCTCCACCACTCATGTGATGCCACTTCATAGGAGGTTAATTTGTTGAAAATAAAAATCTAAAAAAAAAAGTACACATACTTAATAGGAAGGGTATAACGTGCATTTAACAAAAAATGAAGGGCAAAATGGGAAGAGAAAGATTCTTCCCATATAATTTATTTATTTCTTTTACTTTTTATAATGAAACTTATGAAAGGTGAAAAACTTACAAAAGAATGTGAAGGAGACTAGCAAAATTTTAAAAAACAGAAAATAAAAATTTGCAACAATTATATCTAAACAAAACCTAAAAATGATTAGCATTTATATTAGTATCCAAATTCTTATTTTATCAAAATAAGTAAAAATAGTTATAAAAACAATATTAATCATTCATATATAATTTTCAACGGTTCATTTATCAAATATTAGTCATTATCTTTCAACAAGATGTCAAAAAACAAAAAACAAAAAAACAAAAAAACAAAAGAAGAATAGTCAATAACTTAAATATATATGATTCAATTGGCTGAATTAATTAATTTCTTCTCATCTAATATTTATTTTGGTCTTTTTAACGCGTAGGATGGATTATTATTTTGCTTAGTAGGAATAGATATTTTCCAAACATATCAAGCCAAGAAAAGAAATTTGAGAAAACTTAGAAATTTATGGTGAAAATTGAATGTTGATAGTGATGGATGATTAGTCAACGAACTCTTTTTTCCAACTTGAGCATAACCCTTCATTTAAGATTAAGAAAGTTCAAGAAATTATTTTAAATTTCGGAAAATGATTTTAACCTTTTTTTTTTTTTTACTCCTTTGAAACAAGAAATACTAGAATGAATATATTAAACTTTTTATGTTTGGATGCTAACTAAAAAGAAAAATAAAGTTAAGAAGTTTATAAATATAGACTTTTAATTAGGATATTCTAATGGGTGGCAATTTGAATATGTCAGTTTGTAGGTGTGTCAACCATATTTGAAATTTGCAAATATGACAAAAACTTCAAATTTGAATTTCTAATTATTTTTCATTCCATATTTGTTTTAAACAATCAATTGATATATAGAGGGAGAAAAGAGGCGATTAACAACCCGACTGACAACGTAGATGGAAGTAAGCAGTGAGGGGAGGTGGAGTAGTGGCTGATAGCAAACGATGTAGAGAAATTTTGGTGTAGGAGAGATGAGGGGAGAGGGGTTGTTGCATTCGTACAAGAAGAAACTCTGGATTTTTTTAAAAATATTTAAGTCTAAGTGTATCATTATAAAATATATCAACTCAATTAAATACATCAATAGTATAAACCATTGCATCATTATCAAGTTTTTCAACAACATATCAGTCACATGTATCAATAGTATATTAGTCAAGTGTGACAGTAATATATTAGTCAAGTTTATTAACAATATAAACGAATACATGATTGACAAGTATATCAAACATAATTAATATATTTTGTTATGCCTTTTTCGCAATGGTCCTTTCTCAATTATGCCTTGTGTTAATTGAAATTTATAGGAAAATTGTTATGTTTATCTTAAAAATTCTTTTACTTGGACAAAATTAACCTTTTTTTTTTAAAACTTATTTCTTACTTTTTGGATTTTGATTGGAGAGCCCCTGTTGTGAAAACGTTCATTTTATGTGCCTTCAATAACTCTTTTATCTAATATCAATTTTCAGATATAACTTCAGTTTTAAACATTTTATCTCTCATTTAAGTTTTGAAGTCAATAATAATCAGAAGAAAACGTCTCTTCAGAAACATAATAAAATAAAAGTTTCTTGGGGTGGTAGTTGCAAGTGGTGCATTTGAGAGCATCCAGAGTGCCTTCAGCACTAGCGATTGGAAATTCACCGTAGCCATCAAGGACACCTCCAATGCCAACGACATGATTCTTCAAGCACTTTCTACTCATTCTAAAGGAATGGGTTGGAAAGTTGGAATGTGATCAAAATTACTAGAAATTTGAAAGGTATTAAAATATGTGAATAATCGGGGATGGAACAGAAATAGAATCATGAAACGTGAAGACAATGACAAAGAGAATTAGGTTAAAAACTTTGGAAACGGATGAGTTTTATATTACATATCAGACCAAAGCTCAATCAACACATAGATTTTGGATTACATTACATTATAAATACATTACATTATGGTCATCTAAATGCCCCCTAAATTATTTGGTCCCCTAAGAAATTTTCCAAAACCTTTTTCTTTTCCTTTCATTTTTTTTGTTCAAATTACTCATTTAGGGTTTAATTGAATGTCTTTTTTAATGGTGTTTTTATAAGTATTAACTATTAACATGTGAAAGCAATCCGGAGAAGCCCATGTATGAACAAGGATTAATTTTACTTCCCCATAGAATCTTAAGCACTCTAATTACATTAATTTTAGTAAATAAACATGCAAGGTCATACCCCCAAAATAGGGTTAGAATGTATAACCTTTGTAGAACTCCAAAAATGATGCAACTTTTTTTTTTCTAATTACGAATGGTTCATGGACAACCACAAGATTCTTTCCCGCTATTCTCTGGTCTTGAAACGGATTGTAGGATCCAAATTGTGAAGAAATTGAAGAGAACTTTAGGATTGAAGAGATTTTGTTATGAGAATTTGAAAGAACAAAATTCTTTCAAAAAAAACAAATTTGCATGAACTTTTTCCTCCACCAATTTTCTTCTAATTATCGTGTAATTACATGCAAAGAGACTTAATCTCAAGTTGATACTTAATTTTGCATGCGTTAAGTGGAATTTGAGGTGTTTTAGTCCGTGGAAAAAATGGGATAATTCCACTCACTTGAAAAATTCATTTAATCTTTTGAATTTCAAAAAAATCAATTTAAATGAATTTTAATTTTAAATACAAATTTCATTCAATAATTAATTTTAAATAAAATCCATTTCTTAAATTAATGTTATAGCCAGGGGCTTTTAGTTTATTGGGTTTAGGATTCTTAAAGATGCAATTCACATATTCAATAATAATTTTACTGAATAAACCTCAATAACAATTTCATTGTAAAATAGAATATGTTTAATGTTTACAAACCACGAGTTTTAGAACATAAAACCAAACAAACTCCCAATTGGATTAAAACTCCAGTGGGATTAGATAAAAACAATGTTAAATGTGAGAGAAAGAACATAAATACAATAAACTAGGACATCAGATACCCATAAATTCTCCCATTTTCTCTAGATTTATAAGTCTTGTAGTCCTAGTCCAACTAAGTGACCCTTGAATACTTTGGTCGTGAAGGCCTTTGTAAATGGATCAACTAAATTATCTTCTGAGGTGATTTTCATGAAGATCACGTCTCCTCGATGTACTATCTCCCTGATGAGATGGTACTTGCGCTCGATATGCTTCTCGCCCTTATGGCTTCTTGGTTCTTTCGAATTAGCAACTGCTCCACTATTATCACAATAGAGTGTGATAGGTAGATGCATATTTGAAACTACTTCCAAATCAGTTAAGAATTTCCTAAGCCCCCGTTTTTTTCACTACTTCACATGAAGCTACATACTCTGCTTCCATGGTGGAGTTAGTAATACAACTTTGTTTTATACTCCTCTGTACTATAGCTCCTCCATTTAGAGTGAACACTAATCCCAAAGTTGATTTCTTTGAATTAATATTGGGATCCTTTGCACCAAACACAGGAATATAGTCCCTCGTTCTCTGAAGATAGTTGAGGATGTTCTTAACGACAGTCTAATGATCATATCCAGGATTAGACTAAAACCTGCTAACTATTCTGATTGCATAGTGATGACATGCCGAAATGCACATCATCTTAGGCCTTTTATTTAGAATTATGAAGGCTGTTAAGTAGAATATGCGGCAATTATGTTAGGAATTCATGAGAAAATGAGTTTGCGTCGTTCAGCATTAAGAATCTCGGCTAACCCACTATTATGCGTTAGTATGCGTTAAATTGTCTGTCTTTGTAGTTAACGCAAAAAGCGGACACAGATGCGGAAGCTGGGCTATCGCGGAGACGATCGCATGCATGATCGCATACGCTCGACGCATGAATATTGCGTCCATTAATCGTATGCGGTGATCACGTACTACAGTCGTATGGGTGTTGCGACTGTCAAGCGAATGCGTCCATCGCATGGGAATTGCGATCGTCGAGCGAAGGCGGTCATCGCATAGAAGTTGCGGTCATCGCATAGTAGTTGCGGTAATCAAGCGAATACGGTCATTGCAAAATTGCGGCTATACAATGATAACCATAATAGAGGGATGGACACAAGGTTGGTGGAATGGAAGCATCAACGCATATCTCGGGAAAATTAAAAGATGATGTTGACATTTCACCTATCACGCCGTTAGCAGCAGAGATTCAGAAAAGGACCAATGCGCCATGAATGTCAGAATCAGAGTAGGTCCATTAATGCTGTAGGCGATCAAGCTCTATAAATAGAAGCCGATGAGTAGAATTTCAAATCATCCAAGGTTTCCATCCAAGTTTCTACCTTTGGGTGGATCTTTGTGATCTAGACCAAAGCATTAGAAGAAATCTTGAGAGTTCTTCATCTTCTTCATCCATTCCGAGTGATGACCGGAGCCTTCGACGGAGTTAGATCTCGAGAGAGTCAGCTCCACTGCCCTTCCATGGCACCACCGGCAGCCTTGACACATATCTACTGGAAGCAAGACATTACTTCCGGCTGGTCCTTTCATTTTCTCTTCTTTTCATATATTGTATTTTGTTACATTTTGGATTAAGAAATTAATACATTGTGTGTTCAATGCATTTCTATGTTTCCTTCAAATTCCATCTTTATCTTTCTTTCCTTAGCATTCTTAACTTTCATCGCATCACTTGGTGAGAATGTTAGAGTATCGCATACTTAATCATGCGGCATAGGAATATGAAGCATGTAGCAAACCACTGGGAGGTGTGCGTTGCGTGAGTATTGTAAGAAAACCTTATTTGCTTAGCGTGAAGCTGTAGCAACGCCTGTCTATAGGCGGACACAACGCTTGTCTTTGAGTAAAGTCAACAACAACTAACTGCCTGGGAGGGTAAGTGGTTGGTCGCATTAATCAATGTAAGCAAGTATTTACTAGAGATAGGAACAATCTTACGTCAGCCAAGTTTATGCGGTTACCTTGTCGTATGAGCGCATCATTCATCATTTAGGCATACTTGAAAGAGTAGTCTAAAAACCAAATCTAAGACTCGAGAGAGCGGATTGGAATGCATAAGCAAGAATGGGGAACTTAGGAATAAGCTCTGTTTGCTATTACACAACGTATGCACCCTACGTAGAGGATATTGCATGCGTCCAAGAAGTAGGATACGGTGGTATGCGGTCATCCTGACACTTCGCATATACATTACATACATCCTAGAATTAGGCTCAAGTGTGTGTAGCATGATCGCATAGCTTGCATTGGCTAAGGTTGCCCTTGCGGTCAAGCTAAAGGTTGAAATGAAGACATCTTCACATTTGATCTATTTTTTCATGCATTTACTACGTGTTAACAGTTGTCGTGTCTCTACATCTCATTCATACTTCCAATGCTTTGTCTGTTAGTTAGGAGTAGGAGTATTTTGTAGCTTAAAACCCCCCATCATTCTTTTATTCATCTGCCGCATACACATTACCGCATACGTCTAGCTACAAGTCCCTGAGTTCAACCTCGGATCACCCGAGAAACTTGCGTTCGCGTTATACTTGGCATGAGTGCAAGAAAACTTGTGACGGAATACATGGTCAACGCATTACATTCGTTAATGCATAGTTTCATTCCAATGCATGACCACCGACACATGAGTATCAATGCATACCTTAAGACATGCATCGCAATATTGTGTTCGCGAAAATTTAGTCATCAAGTTTTTGGCGCCGTTGGCGGGGACTTCGGCAATACAGTGTGCTAACGGGTAATTTTTCCAATTTTCTTTGCAGCTTTCAATCTCTTGGCGCATTATGACCCAAAGATTTTTGAAAGAACGTTCCGACAAAGATTGAGAGATAACCGCTAACAACAACAAGAAGAGAAAGATAACATGGTGAAACAACTTATAAATGGAGCACCAAATGAAAACAATGTCATGGCGAATCCCATCCTATTGGCGAACGATCGCAATAGGCCCATTCGAGACTATGTGTCGCCCAATCTCTACGATTCTCCTAGGAATCATGAAGCCCGCTCTGGATGGATCACGATTCAAAATGAAATCGGTGATGCTGCAGATGATCCCTGAATGCTGGACAGTTTGGAGGGAGGCGTGACGAGGACCCGCATGCCCACCTCTGGAGCTTCATTGAGATCTACGATACTTTTTTGTTCCCAAATATCTCTACTGAGGAGGTTCGACTAACGTTGTTCCCATTTTCCTTATGCGATCAAGCAAGAAAATGGGCTTATTCTCTCGAATCGGGAGATATCATTTTGTGGAAAAGTTCATGAAGAAATACTTCCTTCCAATGGAGAATGCAAGGAGGAGGAAGTTAATTACGAATTTTGAACAGGAAATTGACAAATCGCTCAGCGATGCTTGGGCGAGGTTTAAGAGGCTGGTAAGAGACTGCCCACATAACGACTTACCAGACTGCTTACTAATGGAGATTTTCTACCAAGGATTAACCCCTGCATCACAGACCGCTGCCAATGCGATAGCAGCTGGAGGTCTGCTGGATAAAACGTATAAGAAGGCCAAGAATATCCTTGATCGCATTTCAAAAAATCACGAGGACTAGAGAGAAAGTGATCAAAGATTAAAAATTAGAGACAATGATTCGAACAACGAGACCATCGCATTCCTTCAGAACAAAATGACTACAATGATGAGTTTGATACAAGGCCTCACAATTAATAGCACGGGGCAAAAAAAGGGTAGGTCAACGCAATTGCTCAAACGATCGCAAGTTGTGTCATCGTGGAGACGCTCATCCAATGGAAGAATGCCCAGGAAATCCGTAGTCAGTATGCTTCATAAAGAATAATCCTTATTCCAATACATACAACCTTGGGTGGAGAAATCACCCCAATTTCGCGTGGAAAAATAAAAAACAAAGCTTTCAACCAGTGGCGCACAAAGAAGGGCCACCCAGATTTTTCTCACGAACCAACGGTCTAACGCATAACCAAGCCACTAGTTCGTAGGCACTGCAATCTTCATCCTTAAAGAGCTTGTTGAAGCAGTACATTGAGAAGAATGAATCAGTGCTTCAGAATCAAGCAACGTCCATCCGAAATCTTGAAATTCAGCTGGGACAGATTGTGGACGAACTAAAAAACAGATCGCAAGGAGCGTTGCCGAGCTCAACTGAGCTCCCTCGCAACACTAGGGGTATAAGAAAAGAACAATACTGAGCAGTCTCCTTGCTAAGCGAAAAAATGACAATGGAAGTAGGGGAGGAACCCATCACGACCAACTTGAATGCGGCAACAACAGAGGACCCATTGACATGATTCAGAAGAGCCTGAGAAGATGAAACTAGAAGTTGTGTCCACCTTTAAGCCTCTAGAACATGAGATAGAAGAAGTCCAACTACCATCACTCTCGCAAAGATTGAAAAAGAAACAAAGTGATGAAGATAAGATCGCCACAGAGGCAGCAACGCAAAATACAACGATCCCACCAAAATGTGCGACNAAGTGATGAAGATAAGATCGCCACAGAGGCAGCAACGCAAAATACAACGATCCCACCAAAATGTGCGACCCAGGAATCTCGATACCATGCTCCATTGAAGGGGTCTACAGTGGCCAAGCACTATGCAATCTTAGGGCGAGTATAAACGTAATGCCGCTATCAATCTTCAAACGATTGAATATGGGAAAACTTATGCCCACGACGAAGACTTTCCTACTTGCGGACAGATCTCGAATACATCCTGAGGGAGAGTTGAAAGATGCCACAATCTCTATTGATAATTTCATCTTGCCGGTATACTTCATCATTTTGGATTATAAAGTGGACGAATAATTTATTTATGCATATAGACACTTGAATGCGAGTATGAGATGGTATGTGTTTCCATAGGGTTGTATATGATCTGATGATGTTGAGGTATACATGTATGTTGTAAAACCATGATGTTGAGGTATATGTGTATGTTGTAGAGCCATGATATTGAGGTTTGTATGTATGTCATAGATTCGTACAGTGATGATTATGATGTTGAGACTATGCACATGTCCTCACTGATTAGTTAGATGCCCATTAGATTTTGTGTTTCCTTCGAGATTCACGAGTTTGTGTTTCCTTCGGGATTCACCAGTTTGTGTCTCCTTCGGGATTCACTAGTTTGTGTCTCTTTCAGAATTCACCAGAGGTAGTGGGCATACTTAACTACAGTAGGAAAGGACTCAGTTTCCTTCTTGTTTCATGTGCATATCTGTCCCATGAGGACTAGAGCAGTTTATATGTTTCACCAGAGGTGGGTATCTAGAGGACATAAATGCCCAGTCTGACCCCAGTAGTGGGGTTACTTACTGAGTATTTTATACTCATTCTTTCTCATGTTGTTGTTTTAGGTAAAGGTAGAGATGCACGGGCGATGGACAAGCGGGATTCGTGATCGAGCCCCTGGGACTAGTTTTTACGCTTCCGTATCATGAAATTTAGAGTTCTTTTCATGTTTCTCTTAACTTTTAGTTTTGATGTTTAAAACTTACTTTTAAGAATCATTTTTTAGACTTATTTATTATCCTTTATGATTTATGGGTACGATACTATTGTTTTAGTATTTGAATTTAATGAAAGTATTTTGAACTTACCTTATTTAATTAACATTTATTTCGTCATAACCGAGTGTCGTTTTGAGTTCCATGCATGCATGTATTTAGTAACGGCCTAACTTAAGTCCTAGGGGGTCGGGTCGTTACAGTTGGTATCAGAGCCCATGTTTTGGGTTCTGTAGACTGACTTACTATGTAAGTCTAGATTGTCCCTGTGGCCCATGAACGGAGTCCTCGTCATTGCCAGGTACGTCTTATCAATTACATGTTTTATGATAGTTGTGCATTAAAATATTTGTTTAGCTTAAATGCAGCAGTTATGTTCTAATGCTAGGTCAGTGACTCATTAGAAGTTATTATAAGAGGATTATCTACGACACTACAAAAGAAGAAAAATAAAATAAAGTAAATTATGAGGTCACTTGGCACTAGTTAATCTCATGGAAATTATGTTAGAAACGAACAAATACATACCTGAATTCAGCAATGTTAAAGGTTGATGAAACTATGTAGAGTTATGACAATTTAGGAATGAAAGTATTTAAATGTTTAAGCCAAAGAATAAAATTGTTGAGATAAGAATTGATCAAGGACTAGTGTTATGTTTTGTGTTGGATAGTGCAATCGGTGGTAGTATAAATACACAAGCCAGTGCTCAAGTATAAGGTTAAAAGTTGTTTTATGAATAAGGAGGAAAAGAAGAAGATTCTATATATTTATTAAAGGTTTTGAGATATTAAAAACCCAACATTTCGAGAAGAATTTTA
>NC_052356.1:18548061-18662062 GCF_009727055.1 Benincasa hispida
ATGAATAAGAGTTTGGTTTGCTAATTATTTGGGCTTAAAATTGGAGGTTTGGAAGGTGAATTCGAATTGGACCACACCTTAGGTAAGGTTATCTAGAAATATTTTGTAATATTTGGGTGTTTGGATTTTGGCCTTAACTATTAATTTTAAAGCTTGGTTTATGTTTAGGCTTGATTAAGGATTTAAGAATTTCACAAAGATTTAATTGCTTTTTGGTTTGACCTAATATCAAGGTAAGTAATCTTACTACTGGAACTTCCCTCGGGCCATGCATTAGATGTATGCTAGCATGATAAATGTACGATATGGTAGAATGTTAGCATGATAGACTGATAGTATAATATGATCAAAGTATGTTCTGATACGAGATCTGAATTATTTATTTATGCACATAGATACTTGAATGCTAGTATGAGATGGTGTGTGCTTCCATATGGTTGTATTTGATCTGATGATGTTGAGGTATACATGTATGTTGTAGAACCATGATGTTGTGGTATATGTGTATGTTGTAGAGCCATGATATTGAGGTTTGTATGTATATCATAGATTCGTACAGTGATGATTATGATGTTGAGATTGTGAAAATGTCCTTACTGATTAGTTAGATGCCCATTAGATTTTGTGTTTCCTTCGGGATTCATCGGTTTGTCTTTCTTTCGAGATTCATGAGTTTGTGTTTCCTTCGGGATTCACCAGTTTGTGTTTCCTTCGAGATTCACCAGTTTGTGTCTCCTTCGGGATTCACTAGTTTATGTCTCCTTTGGGATTCACTAGTTTGTGTCTCCTTTGGGATTCATTAATTTGTGTCTCCTTTGGGATTCACCAGAGGTAGTGGGCATACTTAACTACAGTAGGAAAGGACTCAGTCTCCTTCTTGTTTCATGTGCATATATGTCCCATGAGGACTAGAGCAGTTTATATGTTTCACCAGAGGTGAGTATCTAGAGGACATAAATGCCCAGCTTGACCCCAGTAGTGGGGTTACTTACTGAGTATTTTATACTCATTCATTCTCATGTTATTGTTTTAGGTAAAGGTAGAGATGCATCGGCGATGGACAAGCAAAATTCGTAATCGAGCCACTGGGACTAGGTTTTACGATTCCGCATCATGAAATTTAGAGTTCTTTTCATGTTTCTCTTAGCTTTTAGTTTTGATGTTTAAAACTTACTTTTAAGAATCGTTTTTTAGACTTCTTTATTATCCTTTATGATTTATGGGTACCATACTATTGTTTTAGTATTTGAATTTAATGAAAGTCTTTTGAATTTACCTTATTTAATTAGCATTTATTTCGTCATAACCGAGTGTCGTTTTAAGTTCCATACATGCATGTATTTAGTAACGGCCTAACTTAAGTCCTAGGGGGTCGGGTCGCTATAGTTGTTGTCCTTAAATTCTAGAAATATTTTAAGAAGAGACTTGGATAGGAATTAAGAAAATTTTGGTGTATAGGATTTGATAAGGCATCCTTGAGAAATCTAGAAAAAGAAAAGGTGGTCGACTTTCTAAAGGAAATCTTTAGCTTATGCTTGAGGACAAGCATTGTTTAAATTTGGGGGTGTGATAACGGGCAGAAATGCACATTATTACAATGCTAAGTTATAAAATAACGCAGGTTCATGTTGATAAAAATATACAAGATTACGCCCAAAAGCATTAAGTTCACAATATTGCGGTCGCATACGTCTATTACATTAAAACAGCTAACTTGTGTATTTGTGCAGAAAATACGATCCAAAGAAATCATTTGCGTTCGTGATTATTTGCTCAAAAAGGTTGTCGCATAGAGCCGACATATCACGGTGGGCGCATCTGGGTGAAAAGTGTAATAAATCACGATGGGACAGAAAGCTGATGACAGTCGATTCCGAATTCAGTTGACAAGCCGTTAATGAACTACTGTAGCAAGTACACTAAAGGTGACAAATATTCGACGCATCAGACAGAGAATTAATGCCATTTCATCAGTGCAATCATAAGAGAGAAGAAGCCTTTCACCTCAAAGCTCTATAAATACCAGAGGCCACCTTCAGTGAAGGAGTACATCCAGTTAGATAATTTCTCCATAGATAAAAGTAGCCTTGTTCATAGTCTTCATATATTTAGAAGGCGGAGTGAGAGAAGGGAAGAGACGCCGGAAGATCGCTCTGGTCAGCTCGAGAGAGAACCCAGGAGGCGTGGAAAAACAGAGAGAGGGCCGAATCTTGCGAGAATAAGATTATCTTTTGAGCAGAGTAGAAAAAAATAATGTAAAAGCCTTGGGGAGCAAGAGATTGCTACCAGGCTCTTTATTCTTATTCCTATTGTTATTCTGTATTTCAATTCTATATCTATAAAATGGAACTTGCTTATCTACATCTGTTCAATCTCTTAAAAGCTGAGTAGCTAAATCTATCGAATGGGTTGAGAAAAACTTAGCTACCTAGGATTTTCATTGCATGCGATCATCTTGTCTTATGTTGCACTCAACACTCCTTTAGATCTACTCGAGAGAGAGTTTAAAGAAAAAACCTAAGACTTGAGAGAGCTAGGTTAGAATCTAGATGAGAGAGAGCAAGATTAGATCTGTATAAGCAAGAGATAGGGACTTAGAGATAAGCTCTATTTGCCAACATTCATCGCATGCACCCTAGAGATAGGTTATGGTATTATGCGGTCGCCTTGTATGTGTATGTGTCATTTGTCATCGCATAGACAAGAATAGAGGCTTATGTATAGGTCCTATAGACATCATCGCATATATCGCATGTGTTCTACAACTAGAAGTCGTAGCATTTGCATTGAGAGATGATTTGCTATTGTATGTGTGTAGCATGATCGCATAATGTGAACGCAATCCTAGGAAGTGTTAGCTAAACCTCTTCTCAACCCATTCTCTGCATATTCATCGCATCTTCTGTATTATTAACTCTTTTCTTAACTCCGCCACATACATTTTATATTGTAAACAACAACCCCACAACTCTTTGATTTATTGGTTACCACAAAGTAATTTAAAAATTATTGCTGCATATTGTTTTCCTTAGTCCCTGAGTTTGACCCTGGACTTACCAGGAAACTCAGTAGGATTTATACTTGGGTCTTGCTGAGAAAACTTGTTGCACAACGCATTTTCCATTACTGCAATCTCCTTTCATTATTTCACTGCATAAAATAACGCATCACATAGCATATGTGTACACAACATTGCATACATCAAACTCCCAACTGTTGATGTGTAAAGAATTCGTTTCATAACCTCAACTTCTTAAGGTGTCTTAGGACACTGTTCCTTAGACAGATGAATGTTGTGTCTGAAAGGTAACAGACCCAGACCTCTCTTGGAATTTTGCATTTTATATGTAGATAATATATTATCTATATAAGATGCCTAAAATAAGGTGACTTAGACCTTTCTTGGAATTTTGAATTTTATTTTTCCGATTCGGAACTATTTAGATTCTAAGAATGTATTGAGCATCTCCCAAATCTTTCATGAAACTGTGATGCTAGCCATCTCTTAACGTTAGCAAGGAATCCTACATCATTCTTAATGAGTAGGATATCATCAACATATAATACCAGAAAGGTTACACTATTGTTGACATTTTTTTTATAAACACAAGATTCATCTATGTTCTATTCAAAGCTAAAAGATTTGATCGTAGTGTCAAATCTTATATTCCAGAATCAAGATGCTTATTTCAATCCATCAATGGATCGTTAGAGCCTTCAAACCTTTTACTCTTGACCCTGTTCAATGAATCCCTCTGGCTGAGACATATAGATACTCTCTTTAAGATAGTCATTCTAAAAGGCTGTTTTGACATCCATTTGTCATATTTCATAATCATAAAGGCTATTACCGACAAGAGTATTCTAATTGAATTAATCATGGCAACTGGAGAGAATGTTTCTTCATAGTCCACTCCCTCTCTTGGGTAAAACCTTTTGCCACGAGTCAAACTTTGTAGGTTTGTACCTTACCAGCTTGGTCTCATTTTCTTTTATAGATTCATTTACAACCAATAGGTTTTACCTCATCTGGTTGATTTACAAGTTCCCAGATTGAATTGTAGTATATTGACTCCATTTCGAGATCCATGGCTTTTATCCACTTTATCATCAAACGTGTAGCATTTGTCTAAACTGAATATTGACTCCATCGGATGTGTATCATTTGTCCAAACGTGTAGCATTTATCATCGTACGTGTACCTTATATTGACTCCATTTCGAGATCCAGACTGAATATAGCGATTGTCCACATAAACACTTTATCATCTTCAGAATCATTAAATAGATCACTTTTTGTTTCTTTGAGGTATCCTACAAATAGGCATACTTTTGAACGACATTCTAGTTTCTTTGGGTTCTACACCAACACGTGTGTCAGGCATCCCCAAATTTGGAATTGATGCAAACTACATTTACGCCCTCTCCATAACTCATACGATGTGTTAGAAACACATTTTTAATGAACCATGTTTTTATATACTGCAGTGTGTACTGCGTATCCCCAAAATGAATTAGGCAAGTAAGCATAACTCATCATTGAACGAACCATGTCTAATAGGGTTCTATTTCTCCTCTCTGCTACACCATTCTGTTGAGGTGTACCGGGTGCCGTGAGCTGGGATTCAATTTCATATTCTATCAAATAGTCATGAAATTACAAGTCTATATACTCACCACCTTGATCTGATCGAAGTGTTTTAATCTGTTTAACTAATATGTTCTCAACCTCTACCTTATACTCCTTGAACTTTTCAAGAGTTTCAAACTTATGATGCATTAGGTAAATATAACCATATCTAGAATAGTCATCAATAAAATTGATGAAATATTCAGATCTTCCTTGAGCCTTAACATTCATTGGACCACAAAGGTCTGAATGTACAAGCTCTAGGGGTTCTTTGGCTCTTAGAACTTTTCTCGTAAAAGATATTTTGGTCATTTTACCTTCAAAACATAACTCACATGGAGGTAAAGAGTTGCCTTCTAACTGTTTTAAGAGTCCACTCTTAATCAATCTCTCAATCCTATTGAGATTTATGTGTTCAAGTCTTAAATGCCAAAGATAGATATTAAGAGAAACTTTTTTTGTTTTTTATTTTGAGTTTTAACTGTTTTAAACATCTCTATATTTAAAATAGATTTTGTATCAGTTGGTTTTAACACATACAAGTTATTTTCAAGTTTAGCAAAACATAATTGAACACCTCTTGAATTATTTAACATTTCATTGATTTCAAAAGTAACTTTGTACATATGTTCTAATAAATAAGAGATTGATATTAAGTTCATTCTCATGTTAGGTACATAATAAACATTTTCTAACCAAATGTAAACATTTCAAAAAAATAATTTCAAATCTCCCACCGCATAGGCTGAGATGACCTCTCTTGTTCCCACCTTAAAAGTCATCTCGCATTCTGCAAGCTATTTCCATGAACTAGTTTCCTAAATAAAAGTACAAATATGGTTAGTGGTGCTTGAATCTAATATCTAGGTCAAATGAGAATTCTCCAATAAACATGTTTCAACAACAAGTAAATCGTATCTATCTTGTTTTTCCTTATCAACTTTTTTCTCAGCAAGATATTCAGGGCAATTTCTTTTTCTAGTGCCCATCTTTGTTGCAATGGTAACATTTATCTTTTACAAACTTAGCCTTGCTTGACTTTGTAGAAGCTTTCTTTTTCTCTTTTCTCTTCTTCTTCATCTAGATACTTTTATCCTTAGAAGTTGAAGGTCCGGACTTTGTACAGGGGATTTAGTTCCAGAGAACGATCCTTTTTTGAACTTGTTCAAGGTAGTAACATTTGCTTCTCCTTCCTGTCCTTTATTCTTCATAAGAAACTGATAAGTCTGGAGTTAGTTCAGAAGAGTTGTCAGATTATATTCTATTTTGGGCATAATTTCATTTGTTTTAAACTACAGGAAACTCTTCAAAAGAGATTCCATGATGAAACTGACCTGGCTCTTCTCATCAATGAGAGCCTCGTTTGCCTCCGCAATATTAAAGTGGACCATCATGTCCAAGACATATTCTCTAACAGAGGCCCCCTTTTTCATCTGGGAGTTATAAACGTATTTGAGAGCATCATGTCAAATGGATGTAGACGGTTGTCCAAACATTGCTTGCAATGAATCCATGATCGCCTTAGCAATGACTATGCTCTTGTGCTTTTTAGTTAAAACATCTGATATGTTTGCTAAGATATAGGCTCGGGCTTTCTCATTCGCCCTAACCCATTTGTCATATTTATCCCGAACATTTTGGTTTGCAGTCGAGCTAGGAATCAGAGTACATTTCTCCATTAAAACAAACCACAAATCATCTATTACTAGTATCGTATTGATATTTGATTTCCAGGTTGAATAAACATCACCATTAATCTTATCGGAAGCTAAAAGTTGAATAATAGAGTTCGACATACTGAAAATATAAACAAATTCTATTAGTAAACTGCTTTTGAATCCAATTTAATTTTAGCAAAAATAATAATGTACCCATATCTCATTATTAATTGCAACGATACTTTAGTGAGTCAAAATAGATGTTACCGAGGGGCAGTCAAATATTCCTTCACTAAAGCAAGACATTTTTGACTAAATACTAATGACTGAATAACTCTTTATTCCTATAGTCATTTAGCTATCGTTTTTGGTCAAAAACTTACTAACACTTAGTAATCTTATAAGTGTGACCCTCCATTTTCAGATTTCAGAGAACGGTATCAATAAGCTCCTAAATTGGAAGACAATGCTGAAGATGAAACTAAGAAATCCTATTCATTTATGAAGTTTGCGCTGTTCCGATCTCTATATTACAACCCTCCGAATGGGTGGTCGCCTAAAAACGACACGCACGTGGAACATATTGAAGGGATCGAATCCCATAGTGGAAGCGTTGTAAACGCCTTACATTCTGCAATTTGATTTTTACATAAACAAAATTAGTGTACTAAAACAGAATATAAACATGTAATATAGCATGCTTTTGGGAAAAAGATTAAAATCATTCTTACCTTTGTAGATTCCCATGCTTCACGAACAATCCTCTTTAACTTCTAATGAACGACTCCTCTAACGATCTTAATCACGAACGATTTCTTGAACAATCTCGACCACTACCATGAGAGTAACCTCGTTATTCTTTAGAATTCCAATAAAAGGATAGGTGGTATCCAACTATTGGGAGAGAGAGAGAAGAAAATAGTTTTGAAGAGTAGAGAGGATTCTCTTTGTGGTTTAGGAAAAATTTTGCACAATAACACTTGTGTGTTGTGTATTGTCAGTGTCTCTGTCAGTATATCCCAAAAGGGTCATAGGGAGGTTTTTATATAGTGAAGTGCCAAACTTTTTTTCTCATCCTTTTCCTATTTTTCTTTCCATGATTAATTAATTAAATAATATTTATTTAATTAATTAGTCCAATTAATTAAATAACACTTATTTAATTTAATTTGTATATTAATTAAATAACTATTAAATCTGATTTGATGTATGTGTGTGTGTATATATATATGTATGTATGTATGTATGTATGTATATATGTATGTATATATATATATGTATGTATGTATATGTGCAATACTTCCCTATTAATTAATTCTTAGTGAATCTAATTCACTTGAATTAATTAGATCTTATTCAAATGTTATTTTCCAATTTAATTCGAATTATAGATCATATCCATAATCAATTATATATTAATCACATTAATATATGGTTTCCTCAAATTAATTTAAACAATTCAAATTATCCCTCTTAAATATTCTCTAGTGAGCTAATAAGGGGACCTGGTGGACTTGTAGATCTGAAGCTCCAACGATATGAGATTAATTGGCTAAACTCATTAACCAAGTCAATTAATATTCGTTAACTGTGGGTACTGATGATGGGAAATTAGAAGTTAAATTATTCAACAACTAAAATCCCTTGGACGCAATATGCGATGCATGTTCTTAAGATGTGCATTGATAGTCATGCGTCGATGGTTATGCATTTGAATGATAATGCGTTAATGAATGTAACGATGACCATGCATCATGTCACAAATTTTCTTGTGCTCATGCCAAGTATAACGAGAATGCAAGTTTCTCGGGTGATCCGAGGTCAAACACAGGGACTTGTAACAAAATGAATGCGGTGATGCGTATGCAGCAGTTTAAATGAAAGAATGTTGGAGGGGTTGCTAAGTTAATCCTACTCCTACTTCTATCTAACAGATAATGCAATGAGAATATGCATGAGAGGTAGAAACACGACAACTCTTGACATGAAACAAATGAATGGGAAAATAGATAAAATGCAGAGATGTTTTCGTTGCAACCCTTAAGAGTGACCGTAAGGGCAACCTTATTCAACACAAGCCATGCAATCACACTACACACACGTGAACTTAACTCTAGGACGTATGTAATGTATCTGCGATATTGCCGAGAAGCCTATGCCTGCCTAGACCTCCATAACCAGCTCAATAGCTTTTGCCGCATAAGCATGTAGGGTGCATACGCTGTGTGATAGCAAACGGAGCTTATCCCTAAGTTCCCCATTCTTGCCTATGCATTCCAATCCGCTCTCTCGAGTCTTAGAGTTGGGTTTTAGACTACTCTCCCAAGTATGCCTAAATGATGAATGACGTGCTCATAAGACAAGGTATCCACATGAACTCTGCTGACCTAAGATTGTTCTTATCTCTAGTGAACAATGCATAAATTGTTTAATGCGACCAACCACTTAACTTGCTGACTTCACTCGTAGACAAGCATTGCGTTAGCCTATAGACAGGCATTGTCGCAGCTTCACACTAAGCAAATAAGGTTACTCTCACACTCACGCAACGCACACCTCTCGGTGCGTTGCTACATGCTTCATATCTCTAATCTACATGACTAAGTATGGGATACCCAAGCAATCTCACTAAGTGTTGCAATGAAAGTAAAGATGCTAAGCAAAGAAGATGGAGATGGAGTCGAAGGAAACAGAGAAATGCATTGAAAATAAATTGCATTAATTCCTTAACCACAAAATGTCATACAATACAATATAAGAAAAGAAAGAAAATGAAATAACCGGCTGGAAGCAAAGACTTGCTTCCAGCGGATGTGCGTCAAGGCTCTAGTCGAAGGCTCCGGTCGTCACTCGGAATAGATGAAGGAGGTGAAGAACTCTCAAGTGTCTTCTCAAGCATTTTGTCTGGATCGCAGGGAAAACCCTGGGTTGTAGGGATAATCCCCGGACAAGATGAATTTCTACTCATCGGCTTCTATTTATAGAGTTTGGACGCCGACAACATTAATGGACTGCTCTGAGTCTGACATTCAGTGCGTTAGTCCTTTTCTGAACCTCTATCGCTAACGGCGTGGTAGGTGAAATGTCAGCATCAACTTATGATTTTCTTGAGGTTGATGCGTTGATGCATTCATTCCACCAACCTTACGTTGATCCCATTAGTATGCGTTATCGCGTAGCCGCAATCATTTAGTGACCGCATTCGCTTAATACTGCAACTCTACATGATGATCACAATCGCTTGACGAGCGCAACTCCCATGCAATGGACGCATATGGCTGATTACCGCAACATCCATGCATTGATCGACGCATTCGCCTTTGCGATGGAGAGTTTCTCCGCAGGCGGTCATTTATGCGGTGGTCCGGTTTCCGCATTTGTGTTTACTTCTTGCATTGGCTAGAACATTGAACGCATAAAAACGCATAATAATGGGTTAGCTGAGATTCTTTAATGTTGATCGACGCAAACTCATTTTCTCATGAATTTCTAGCATAATTTCCGCATATTCTGCTTAACAGCCTTCATAATTCTAAGTAAAAGGCCTAAGATGACATGCATTTCTAGATGTCATCAGGTACACTCCAATAAAGATCCACAACTGCACTTTTCTCACTAAGGATATATTTCTATGTCCATGGATATAGAACAATAATAGCAAGTTAGTCCTTCACGAGTGTTCGTAACTTTAACTAGGTCAAATTACTGTTTTACCCTTGGGTTACCTCTAATTCCTTAAGTACCATTGCTCCTCTAATGAACGACCTGTTTATGGTCTAACCAATTAACAAAAACCCCTCTCGAGTGAATGAGAGGGTAGGGCCCTTTGTTCAAGTCCCGGAGACTCCACTTAAGGGAACACTCATTTACTTACCTTAAGGTGGGAAGAAGTGAATTCCATCTTGTATTATTATGTTCCCAGCTCCCCACTCGATCTTTTTACCAAAATGGTAGGCATATTGAGTCGACGAACTGGCCACTCTCACCCATACAAATCAAAAGGATAATCCCTCGTGAATAGAAGTTTATAATATACACAGGATTAAGACTAAGTTTCCTAGGTCATCCTATTGAAATAGGAACCTAACTAGTTAACGATGTTACATCTAGTGGTTACTATTTTATGGTCCAATCTTATGCAAACTCATGGCATATGATACCCCCACTCGCATGTCAACTACACAAATGCGTTGGACCATTGTGTTTGTATCAAATACAAAGTGGGTCGTATCCATAGTATTATTAGGATAAGGTACCTAGCCTTATCCTTATACTATAGACCTTTTAGGTTGTATCTTGAACATTGATCCCTGTATGTTTTCACGTGTAGTTTAAGACTCATAAAGCAGCCTTGGATGATAGTTTATTGGATTTAGGTTTATTAAGGCAAATAGACAAACAACATAAATAATGAATTAACATCTAATTTACTATCTACGAGTTTTAAGGCATAAAACTCAACAAACTCCCACTTGAACTAAAACTCTAGTTAGTAAGTTGTACACAATATCAGAATCCAAAAGGCAGGATTATTGTAAATAAATACAATAAACTAGGGCATCCATATACCCATTACACATCTCCCATTTGTCCTAGATTATACAATGTACATGTCTCGTAGACCGAAATTCTCTATATGACCCTCAAATACTTTAGCCTAGAAAGAGCCTTCATAAATAGATTACAATGGCTACTACCCCACTGTTGTCACAGTATAAGGTGATGGGCAAGTCCATATTTAGAACCACTTCCAAATCGCTTAGGAGCTCCTTGGGCCAAGCTGCTTCCTTTACTGCTTCACAAGCAGCTACGTACTCAACTTCCATAATGGAATCTGCAATACATCCTTGCTTGATACTACGACACACTACAGCTCTCCCATTCAGGGTAAACACATATACTGACGTGGATTTTTTAGAATCCTTGTCAATTTGGAAATGAGAGTCGGTCTATCCTATAAGGATAAAATCCTTTACTCCATACACCAGCTTATAGTCCCTTGTTATCTTAAGATATTTGAGGATACTCTTAATCAAAATCCAATGGTCTAACCCTAGATTGGACTGACTATTCCTACTGTATAACAAATGTCTGGCCTAATGCAGAGCATAGCATATATTAAGTTGTCCACAGCTGAGGCATAGGGAATACGTCTCATATTCTCAACTTCTTGATGTGTCTTAGGACACTGTTCCTTAATGTCAGTGAGGTACCCTACATCAAGTACTAGAAAAGCTACTTTATCATTAATTATTTTCTTATAGATATAAGATTCATCAACAGTTGATCAATACCAAAAGATTTGATTGTTGTATCAAATATAATATTCCAAGGTTTGGATGTCTATTTCAACCTATAAATGGATCGATTTGGCTTGTAACCCCTTCCCTCTGGGTATAACCCTTTGCTGTAAGTCTATCTTTGAAGGTCTATACCTTTCCAACTACATCTCTCTTTATTTTATAGATCCATTTTCACCCTGTGGGTTTTACCTCTTCAGGTGGATCTACAAGATCCCATATTAAATTGGAGTATATAGACTCCATTTCAAGGTTCATGGCTTTGACCCATTGGTCCTTGTCTATGTCATTTATTGCTTATTTATAGGACAATGGATCCTCAACACAATCATCTAGTATGACAACCTGAGGTTCAGTTAAACCCAAGTAACGGTCAGGTTGTATCACAACCCTCTACTACATCGAGAGGCATTCTCAACGATTGAGAAGGACAAGACTGAGTTGAAGTGTTAGCTTCTTCGTTAACTCTTGATGAAAGACCAACTGCATCAACAACCTTGGTTGATTCTTCAGTAGCTTCACTTAATACTATTTTGCTTCGTGGTTTATGATTTCCCTAAAGGATCTCTTAACGAAGAATTCCATGAGCGCGTTCGGATCGCTCCAATTTCACCGTGACCGAAATACACCATATACATTCAAATGCACAGTTATGCAAACAAATAGTAATTAACGGCATGCTTTGAACAAGAAATAACAAGGGAAAAACTTCTCATACCAGTTGAAGACGCTCTTCAAGCTATGGAACTCAACGCAGCGGAAGACCTCTACTCGATCAACAAACACCCAGCAGATGTGTCAGCTACAGTAGCATGAACAACCACAAACAAACGAACACAGCGGGGACGACACCACCAGAAAGAAGCCTTAGGTATTCTCGGTGTGAGAACCCAAAGCGTGGTCTTTGGTGAGTTTGGTAGAGGTAGGAGAAAGAACTGATCGTGTAGATGATAAGAAAGTGGGAGAGAATAAGAAGCTGTCGCATAGCTAAATGCTTATCACTTAGAAGAAACTACACGATCGTGTACATTTTACTGAACGATCGTTTAGAAAAAGGTAGGCGATCATTTAGCAAACACGGCACACTATATGATCATTTAGGAAAGCTAACCGATTGTTTAGGAATTAGTGTGCTATCGTTTAGGCACTAGGTAGGCGATCGTTTAGGCACGAGGTAGGTGATCTTTTAGGCACTGAGCGACTATTGTATAGGCCATCGACTTTAAGCGATCGTTTACATTTCCACACCAATGCAAAAACCTTCGATCTCTTTCCGAACTTTTCAAAATGAAACCAAATTTCATTTTTATTCTTCGGTTACAATAATCGACACTGATTTCCCACCAACGCACGTCTGAGAGAGATTTTAAGTTAATTATCATATAATTAACCAATTAAATTATTAATAAATATAATAATATTATATTTTTATCCTATAGTTTGATATCACATATCTACTATAGTAATTTCTCCTCTACTTGATATAAATCATATTTATATCTAATTTCCTCCAAAATAATGTATCTCATACATTTAGCCAATTATATCATATATAATCGAACTTCCTCTTGTCAATTTGAACATTTCAAATTAACCCAAACACCGATTCTCGACTTTATTCAAGCTACCCAGGGGACCTAATGGACATGTGGCTCGAAGCTTCAACGGTCCGTGAATAGCTGACGAAACTCTTTAGCCACGAGATCCACCATCCGTTAACTGTCAGGCATTCCACTAAAGACCAACAGCTGAACTCTTCGTACCACAAATATATTTCTATGTCCATTGGATATAACCAATCATGAGTACGATGACCCTTCACAGATGCTTGTAAGTACAGCTGGGCCAAATTACTGTTTTGCCCCTGTAGTTACATCTCACTCCTTAAGTACCATTGATTCCTCTAATGAACAATACAACATAGTCCAACTATGTGTGAACACCCTGTCTCTTATACACATCTAGATGTGTAACCATTGATTCCTCTAATGAACAATACAACATAGTCCAACTATGTGTGAACACCTCTCGGGCCAAGAGAAGGTGTGTGGTGCCACTTCGTTCAAGGCCTAGAATCAGTGGAGTTATCTATCTACTTACCCCTACCTTGAGGAAGGAGTGAATTCTATCTTGTGTAGCTGAGTTCCCAGCTCTCAAATCAAACGAATCCCCAAAATGGTAGGTTTGAATTGGCGACTTGGCCACTCGCACCCATACAAATCAAAGAACTTCCTTCAATGGCAGGAGTTTTCAACTCACTCAGGATTGAGGTCATGTTACCTCTGGTCATCCTAGTGAAGTGAAGTCTCTGTCATGAACGGTGATATATAACGACACGTTAACACTTCGTGGTTAGGTCTTATACAAACTCTTTGTATAGGACACCCCCGCTCGCATGTCCCCAACACAAATGATCAGGATCAGACCATCTGTGACAAGTCACAACATTTGTGACCATTCTACAAAGCGGGCTGCATCCGTACCATTACCAAGATAAAGTTTCCCTCCTATATCCATATACTACAGACCATTTTGGTTATCACTCAAGACATGATCCAATTGTATGTCACCACATACATGCTTGAGTTACATACAGATAACCAGAGATTTTAAGTTTATTGGTTTGTGGTAAAGCAAATAAAACATGCAACTGAGAAAAATCAAGATGTGAAGTAAAATATCATATATTATACAACACAAGCGTTTGTACAAACTATTTGCAAACTACAGGACACGAGACTTTAGGGCATTAACCCCAATACTCTCATGTGGACTTCCTCTAAAAATGTTGTGTTTGTCAATACAAACACTTTATTTTCTTGAGGTTCATAGAACATACCACCTCTTGTTTCCTTAGGGTAATCAACAAATTAGCATAATCTTGAACGATGTTCCAATTTCTTAAGATTTGTAACTAACACATGTGAAGGACAACCCAGATTCTGAAGTAACGTAAACTCGATTTACGATCCCTCCATAGCTCGAAAGGTGTTTCAAAAACACTCTTCAAGGGAACATTGTTCAAGATGGAACTGTAGCTCTACTACATACCCCCAAAACGAGTTAGGCAATTGAGCATAGCTCATCATAAAACGAACCATATCTCACAAGATTCTATTTCTCCTTTCTGATACACCATTCTGCTGAGGTGTACCAGGTGCTGAGAGTTAGGATTTAATTCCATGTTCTATCATATAGTCCTTAAATTCTAAATCCATGTACTCTCTACCCCGATTAGATCAGAGTGTTTTAATTGTTTTACCTAATAGGTTTTCAACTTCAACCTTATACTCTTTGAGCTTTTCAAAGGCTTTAGACTTATGTTCCATTAGGTATAAGTAACTATACCTCGAATAATCATCTATGAAAGAAATGAAGTATTTGTACCCTCCTCTAGCCTATATTGAACCACAAAGATCCGAATGTATGAGCTCTAAGGGCTCTTTGGCTCTATAGCCTTTTCTACTAAAAGATCTTTTAGTCATTTTTCCTTCGAGACAGGATTCACATAGAGGTAATGAATCATCTTCTAACATGCTTAGAAATCCATTCTTTACCAATCTCTCGATTCTATCGAGATTTATGTGGCCTAATCTCAAATGCCAAAGATACATATCACTGTTACTTGGAGAAATTCTTCGCCTTTTTGTTTGAGTATTAGTAGTTTTAAACATCTCATGATTTAATAGTGCTTTTGATTTAGTTGGTCTTAACACATATAAGTTTTCTTCTAGTTTAGCTGAACAAATAGTCACACCATTTAGCTGAACAAATAGTCACATCATTTTTCATAATGAACACTTCATTTGAATTAAAAGAAACTGATTATGGTTGTTCAATTACACAGGAAATAGAAATAAGATTCCTCTTCATTTTGGGAACAGTGTATAAGTTTTCTAAAAACAAAAATCTATTTCCAAAAAATAACTTAGTAGCATATTTACCTTCCTTCTTTTTCTTCTTCTCAGCAAGGTACTTGGGGCAGTCTCTTTTCCAGTGACTATCCACATTATAGTGGAAGTATTTGCCCTTTCCTTTTCCACCAGTAGGAGCCTTCTCCTTCCCTCATTCCTTCCCTCATCATGTGCAAACATCATGACCTCATGCTTATTGGTAAGAACATTAGGCAGACTTGCTAAGATGTAGACTCGGGCCTTATCATTGGCCTTCGTTCAAAGGTTAGAAGCATCCTTTAATGCTTGGGATGCATTTCGAGTGGGGACTAGAGGACATTCCTCCATCAAGACAAACTGCAGATCATCAATAACCAAAATCGTATTCAGGTTAGATGTCCATGTTACATAGTTTTCATCAATTAATTTTTTATTTTTAAGCAAAGATATAATTGTGGAAGACATGCTGAAACATACAAAAATCTATTGACCATATTAGTTATATTTATCATAACCCATTACTTAATAATCCAATCAATTTAGCAAAAACATATGTAATTGTAGAACTCTAATTAAACTATTGATTTTTGTTTTTGCAACAATACTTCAGATGTTTAGAGCAATAATCACCGAAAGGTGATCAGTTACTCCTTTCCTGAATTAAGACAATCTCAGCCAATCACTAGCACCAGAATAGCTCTTATTTCTATAGTTTTTAGCTACCGTTGTATCGGTCAATGATTCATTAACTAACTTAATTCATCCTGTAAGTGTGACCCTCCCATTTTCACATCCCAGAGGTACGCTTCAACAGGCTACCGAAGGGAAAGATGACTATTGAAGATTACCTAAGAAAACTTATCCATTGCTGAAGTTTCCGTTGTTCTGACCCCTATGATTAGGCCCTCCGAAGGGATGGTTACTCCAGGATGACATGTAGGCAGACTATAGGACTCTCATGGTGAAACCTAATGGAGGAGACCATAGGATATGTTGACATGCGTCCCTCTCCCACTTACTATGAACACTTTTTCCATTCACCTTGTTATTAACCCATGCAAATACTTTCTGAAGGGAGGTCATGCCCAGGGTGACACGAAGCCGAACATGAATCTCACATTGTGAACTCTTAGGGAAGTGAGATATGAATTTTGATATATCACATATACCAACAAAAGGAATCATGAGGTCTACTGCGAAAGTGGGGATCAGTCCTAGTTCCCAATTTTCACAAAATGATAATTTACAGTACAGTTAAATATGCATTAACAATAAATTACAACATGTTTTAGAAAAGAGGAGGAAGAGTTAGAAAAACACTTACCCTTGAAGAAACAAACTATCTTAATGAAGGCTTCCTTTTCGGTCACAATCAATCAAGAAAACTCCCAAGAACATAGCAATCCAAGATGGCCACCACCACAAAATCGTCCTTTGTATTCTCCTTAAGGTTGGGTGAGAATATCAGGAGTTGTGAGCTCTGAATCTTTTTGAGAGAGGGAGAATAGATTTGATAGAGAGGAGAAAAAAACCTAGTAATGTGTATTGTGGGAAAAAATCACAGAGACCTTCTCTGTATTCTTTAGTAAATACAATATAACCTATAGTTTGTTTCTCTCTCAATAATGCATGACATTTAATATAAATCACATTTATACTAAATTTAATTATGTGAATCTCATCCATATAATTAATATTTGAATCATATTCAAATATTTAATTCTTCTCAAATAAACTTTATATTATAATGTATCAAATACATTATATTAATTATATCATATATAATTAAGTTAAAATTAATTACATCACATATAATTAATTTCCTCAATTAATTTGATCAATTCAAATTAATCCAAAATTAATTTTCAATAATCCTTATTGAGCTATAGAGAGAATCTTATGAATCTGTAGACTGAAGCTCCAATGGTACTTGAATAATTAATTAAACTTCTTTAATTAAATTATTCAACATCCATTAACTGCCAGTCACTCCACTAAAGATCGACAACTGCACTTTTTGCACTACATATATCCTTCTGTGTCCATTGGTTATAACTAGTTAACAGTCAAAAGTTAGGCCAAAATTATCGATTTGCCCCTGTAGTTACATCTAACTCCTTAAGTACCACTGATCCCTCTAATGAACAATAAGTCATAGTCCAACTATGACCAAATCCTTCTCGGGCTAAGAGAGGGTATGGCACCATATTGTTCAAGCTTCTAAATCACCACTAAATGGAGCAATTTATCTACTTATCCTAACATTAGGGAATGGGTGAATTCTTTCTTGTATACTTGTGTTCTTAGCTCCCCAATTAGACGAATCCCCAAAATGGTAGACTTATTAAGTCGACGGTTTGACTACTCTCACCCATAGAAATCAAAGGACCGCATTGATAAGCAAGAGTTCACAACTTACTCAGCATTCAGGTCATGCAACCCATGGTCATTCTGGTGAAATGTAAGTCTCTATTATTAATGGCGTTATATAATGAGACTATTCATTTCGTAGTCCAGTCTTATACAAACCCTTTTATATAGATGATAACAGGCAGAAATGCATGTTATTACAGTGCTAAGTTCTTAAACAATGTTGGCTTGCGTTGATAAAATATGTTTGATTGCGTCCAAAAAAGCATAAAGTCATAACATTGTGGTTGCATGCGTCCATCACATAGAAAAAGTTAATTTTAGTATTTTTATGCAGAATATGCATTGACGCAAGGCGAAAAGCACGATCGCAAGAAATCAACGGTCGAGCACAACATTACCGCAAGGCTTTGCGGTGATTTGTGTTCACAAACATATGCTCAAGAAGGATTGCCGCATAGAGCCGACGCAACTTAGTGGGCGCATCTGGGTGAAAGGCATAATTAATCACGATGGGACAGAAAACTGATGACGGTCGAATCCGAATTAAGTTGACAAGCCGCTAACATTAACAAGTACACTCAACTTTTCGTTGACAAATATTCGGCGCATCAGTTAAAAAATTAAAGTCATCCCATCTGTTCAATCATAAGAGAGAATCCGCCCTTCACCTCGAAGCTCTATAAATACCAAAGGCATCCTTTAGAAAAAATGGTTCACGAGTTCAAAATTCAGCAAGTCTTTGTTCATAGCTTTAGCCGTGTTCTAGTTTTCTTTTATTTTCAAGGTGGAGCAAGAGAAGAACCGAGACGCCAGAAGATCACTCAGGGCAACTCGAGAGAGAACCCAGAGGCATAGAAAGCAGAGAGCGGGCCGACTCTCGCAAGAGCGAGATTAACTTTTGAACACGAGTAGAAAAGACAGTGTAAAAACCTGGGAAGCAAGAGATTGCTACTAGGCTCTTTATTCTCTTCTTGCATTGTTATTTTGTACTTCAACTTTACATTTATACAATGGAAGTTCTTTATCTATAGTTGTTCACTTTCTTAGCACGCATGAGTAGCTAAACTTATCGAATGGGTTGAGGAGAACTAAGCTAACATGATCTAGGATCTTCATTGCTTGTGATTATCTTGTTTTATGCTGTGCCCAACACCCCTTTAGAGCTACTCGAGAGAGAGTCTAAAGAAAGAACCTTAGACTTGAGAGAGCTAGGTTAGAATCTAGACTCGAGAGAGCAAGATTAGATTGCATAAACAAGAGATAAGGACTTAGAGATAAGCTCTGTTTGTCAACCTGTATCGCATGCACCCTAGAGATAGATATGATATTATGTGGTTGCCTTATTTGTGTGTGTGTCATTTTGTCATCGCATAAATAAGAATAGAGGGTTATGTGTAGGTTCTATAGACTTATCGCATATATCGCATGCGTTCTAGCATTAGAAGTCGTAGCATTCGCTTCGAGAGATGGTTTACTATTGTATGTGTGTTGCATGATCGCATAGCATGAACGCATCCTAGGAAGTGTTAGTCGAAACCCTTCTCAACCCGTTCACCACATACTCATCGCATCTTCCATTTTATCAACTCTTTTCGAAACTTCACCGCATTTGTTTATTTTTATTATCGCAAACAACAAACCAAACAACTATTTGAGTTACCGGTTACCACAAAGTCTTCTGAAAATTACCACCATATTGTTTTTCCAAGTCCCTGAGTTCGACCCTGAACTTACCAGGAAACTCAGTGAGGTTTGTACTTGGATTCCATTGAGAAAACCTGAGTGCTCAACGCATTTTCATCATCGCATTTCATTCATAATTCCACCTCATAAAATAACGCATCAAGGTTTTGTCACCCCCAAACTTACAATCATGCATATCCTTAAGCATGCGTTATACTCAAGAAATTCTAACTCACCTTCCAGCTTTCCTTTGCGATGACTAGCTTCTCAGAATATAATTTCCTCATACCTCTAACCATCGCCGCAATGTTCTCCTCCACTTTGGCTGCTTCTTCAAAAAGATTTTTTTTAAGTTTAGATCTGGCAAACCTTTGCTAAAAAACTTTTTATTCATTCACCGTAACTTTGCGTTTAGCTTTTGAGAATGCGTTGGTTCAAAATGCTTCAAAAATTTTGTGATTACTTATTCAAATGTGGCATTGAACTTGGTTACACTCTTCGTTTTGGCTTACCCCTACGTGTTCATCGGCCGCCAACCAACTTCGTTGCGCTCCATATTCAACTCAACTCTTGTCTTTGCTTGATTTGGCTTGTCCGGAACAGATGAGTTGCACTTATGCATTGATCCTGGCAACTTACCTTCATTTTGTCTTGCCCCCATATGTGTCATGCGGACATCCAACTACGGGTAAATGCCTTTTAAAACTTAACTCTTACCAACATAGGTTTCCCCATTGTGTTGACAGTGACTATTATTCTAAAAAATTCTCACTTTTTTTTTTTTTTTTTTGCAAATGATCGCAATGTAATGAATGCAATTCTCCGAGACAGCTGCCACCCCCAAACTTAGAGGTTGCAGCGTTCTCACCGCAAAGCTAAAAGCAAAATCAACAGGAATGCGGTAACAAACATTTTGAGCAAAGTTTTACACAAAATAAACTAAGACTTTCAAAATTTGAAGAAGCTATTAAAATAAGGAACGCCTTGCGATGATTAATTAGAAGATGTGGTGAATATACGTACCATCATAGAAACATCGTAAAGCAACACAATCGGAAAAAATAGAATTTCAAAAGGATAATGCATACAGGATAACAAGAAAGAACCTTAGATGGAACAACACATGCGATTATGCATTGGAATCCACGATCGAAGTCATTGTGTTGAAGGGTGAAAGAAGTTCTTCTGTCGTACTGCGTACCGAGGAGACTTATTATCGCACCCCAAGGAACAATCGCACCACAACCAAGGAAGCAGCCATATATCAAAAATAACAATAAAAATAAAATAACCTAAACTAAGAAAGCAAGTTAAAGATAGAGTAGAAGACGTCCCTGGAAAAATAAGAGTGTTGTCACCGCAAGGAGTCTTCCATGTAGGAGATTATTCTCAACTGCTTGGGTCAAGTTGCCTTGACCATTGGAACTTTCGGCAATTGTTGGGCGCATGTTGGCCACCATGTTCTTAGAATTACCTTAAGCTCTTTTGCGACTGATTGCCCCTCTACTTTGAGGTAAATATTGGCTTTCAGTGCATCGCATACACTTCAATATTGTTTTCAACCTGGTCACACAAGCTACAATACTCCCAAGATAAAAAGGTTGCCTGCAGAGACACAAAACTCAACAAATAATTAGCTGCCAAGTCCCCGGCAATGGCGCCAAAAACTTGATGACGGGAAATTAGATGTCAAATTACTCGACAATTAAAAGTCCGTGGACGCAGTATGCAATGCATGTTCTTAAAGTATGCATTGATTATCATGCGTCGATGGTCATGCATTGGAATGACTATGCGTTAATGAATGTATGCGATGACCATGCATCTTGTCACAAGTTTTCTTGTGCTCACGCCAAGTATAACGCGAACGCAAGTTTCTCGAGTGATCCGAGGTCGAACATAGGAACGTGTAGCTAGTTGAATGCGGTAATGTGCATGCGGTAGTTGAATAAAAGAATGGATGGGAGGTTTCTAAGCTAACATTACTCCAACTCCTAACTAATAGACAACGCAATGAGAATATGCAAGAGAGGTAGAAACACGACAACTCATGACATGAAATAAATGAATGGGAAAATAGATAAATTGTGGAGATGATTTCATTGCAACCCTTAAGAGTGACCGCAAGGGCAACCTCAGTCAACGCAAGCAATGCAATCATGTTACACACACTAAAAGCCTAAATCTAGGACATATGCTGTGGGTATGCATAAGTGTCGAGATGACCGCATACAGCCACCATATCCTACTTCCTGGACACATGTAATATCCTATCCGTAGGGTGCATACGTTGTGTGAAAGCAAATTGAGTTTATCTCTAAGTTTCCCATTCTTGCCTATGCGTTCCAATCCGCTCTCTCGAGTCTTAAATTTGGGTTTTAGACTACTCTCTCAAGTATGCCTAAATGATGAATGATGTGCTCATAGACAAGGTAACCGCATGAACTTTGCTGACATAAGATTATTCCTATCTCTAGTGAACAATGACTTACATTGCTTAAACGACCAACCATTTACCCTCTCAGGCAGTTGGTTATTGCTGACTTTACTCATAGACAAGCATTACGTCTGCCTATAGATAGGCATTGCTACAACTTCACACTAAGCAAATAAGGTTTTCTCACACACTCACGCAACGCACACCTCTTGGTGGTTTGCTACATGCTTCATATTCCTAATCCACATGACTAAGTATGCGATACTCTAACAATCTCACTAAGTGATGCAAGGAAAGTTAAAGATGCTAAGTAAAGAAGATGGAGATGGAATCGAAGGAAATGTAGAAGTGTATTGAACACAAAATGTATTAATTCTTTAATCACAAAATGTATACAATACAATATAAGAAAAGAAGAGAAAAATGAAATGACCGGCTGGAAGCAATGACTTGCTTCCAGCGGATGTGCATCAAGGCTGCCGGTGGTGCCATGGATGGACGGAGAAGCTGACTCTCTCGAGATCTAGCTCCGGTCGAAGGCTTCAGTCGTCACTCGGAATGGATGAAGGAGGTGAAGAATTTCTCAAGCTTCGTTCTCACGGCATTTGGTCTAGATCACAATGATCCGCCTAGGCGAACCTCAAGTAAAAACCTTGGCATGATCTGAAATTCTGTCTCATCGGCTTCTTTATATAGAGCCTAGATCGCAACAACATTAATGGACTGCTCTGATTCTGACATTCGGTGCGCTTTAGTCCTTTTCTTGACCCTGCTGCAACGACATGGTAGGTTGAAATGTCAACATCATTTTTTTCCCAAGGTAGATGCGTTGATTGCGTTCATTCTTACCAACCTGCGTTTATCCCTTTATCATGCGTTATCGTGTAGCCCTAATCATTCAGTGACCGCATTCACTTAAATACCGCAACCTCTACGATGACTTCAGTCACTTGATGAGTTTGCATTTGCCATGCGATGGACACATGCGGATGATTACCGCAACACCTATGCGTTGATCGAACACGTTCGCCTTTGCGTTGGAGAGTTTTTCCGCATGTGATAATCTATGCGGTGGTCCCGTTTCCGCATTTGCGTCCACTTCCTACGTTAGCTACAAAAATAGAACATTGAACGCATAATAATGCATAATATTGGGTTAGCCAAGATTTTTCATGCTGAACGCCGCAAGCTCAATTTCTTATGAATTTCTAATATAATTGCCGCATATTTTGCTTAACAGCCCTTATAATTCTATGTAAAAGGCCTAAGATAACATGCATTTTTGTATGTCATCAATAGAACATCCTCTCTCATATGTCTTTACATGAACGATCAGGACCAGATCAGTTGTAGCACTTTACAATAATTGTAACATCTATAAAGCGGGTCGTATTTGTAGTGTCATCATGACAAGGTATCCAACCTTATCCATCTATCATAGACCATTTAGGTTATCATTTAAACATGATCCGCCTGTATGTCTCTACATACATGTTTAAGCTATAAAAGATAACCAAACTCGTGACTAAAGAGTTTAGTTAGCTATTCACGAACTGTTGGAGCTTCAAGTTACAAGTTCATAAGGTCCCCTTGGTAGCTCAATGGATTCAAGTTGAGAATCAATTTTTGGATCAGTTTGAAGTGTTCAAATTGACAAGAGAGAGTTTGATTATATATGATATGATTAAATTGGATCAGTTATATATGATATAGTTGACATAATGTATAAGATACATTAATTGGAGGAAAATGATATAAATATGATTTATATCAAGTAAAGGAGAAAAGAACTATGGTTTAAATGTTACATATGATGTGATATTAAAACTATAGGTTATAAATATAATATGATAAGTTAGTTATTATATTTATTTATAAATAAAATAATTATAAGATAATTGTGGGTGGTTTCTCCTTTAACAGTGTGTGAAAGTGGGAGGTTTTA
Organism: Benincasa hispida; assembly: GCF_009727055.1. NCBI lineage: Eukaryota > Viridiplantae > Streptophyta > Magnoliopsida > Cucurbitales > Cucurbitaceae > Benincasa > Benincasa hispida. Next base: position 18,571,980 of record NC_052356.1, read on the forward strand.
TTCAATTTTCATAACTGAAGGATAAAAAATGTTTGCATTTTTGGAAGACAATCGTAGAATCGCTTCATTGAGTACACTGCCAATCGTTTAGCTCACGAGAGACTACACGAAAGCTTCAAGTGTTTGTCTAAACGATCGTGTACGCACGTTGTTGACTAAATGATCGTGTAGTTTTTACTAAACAATTGCACGCCTAGCGAGATTCTTTAAACGATCGTGTAAACGACCAAGCTGGTTTTTCCTAAACGATTGTGTACCTGCTGACTTTTATTAAACGATCAAGCACAAAGTCTATACGATAAATTCTATACTCTCCCACTTGCTTGGTCATTGAGTGCGACCTTTGTTTCCTCCTTCCCTCTTTCAAATCCAACAGATCCCACACCCCCTGGATTCTCACTCCGAGAATACTAAGGTCACTGGGAGGTGGTGTCCAAAAGGTTGCCTATTCGTGGAGAAGGTTGTACGTGATTGACTAGATGATACACTATACGATTGGGTTGTTGTTCGTAGCGACATTGTGAGGTTGCCGATCCAGACTCCACGAGAGCAAGAGAAAGTTAGAAGAAACGTTCTTCAAAGGTATGTCTCTCATTCCTTTGTATTTATTTATGAAAGCATGCCGTAATTTGTTAGAATATGCATAACTGGTTTGTATGTATGTGAATGCTTATAATTTTTTCACAAGGAATTCGAAAGGATTTTGCTTCCACTCATAGGTTCTCTTTGATAAGAGTTCCTTCACTAGCCTCATCAATGACAGACCTACTCATCTCAGTCACATTAAAGTGGACCATCATGTTGAGAATGTGTTCTTAGACAGATGTCCCTTTTTACATGTGGACATTGAAAATGATTGAGTGCATCGTGCCTGAGTTAAGAGGACGACTGTCCAAACATTTCCCGCAGAGACCCCATGATCTCATGGGCAGTGATCATAGGCCCATACTTTTTGGCCAAGTTTTCAGAAAGGCTTGCCAAGATGTACACTCGGGTTTTTTCGTTTGCCCATACCCAATGCTCATATGCCTCTCAAATTTTTCGAGTGGCATTTTGAGCAGGAACAGAAGGACAATCCTCCATAAGGATAAGTCTTAGGTCATCGATGATTAATATTGTGGTGATAGTGTTTTTTCATGCAGTGTAATTTTTGCCAGTAAGTTTGTCGACGACAAGTAAATTTAGAGTTGTAGAAGTCATATTGTAAATTTGCTGAAACATACAATTTATTTATATTAGTATTCAAGCATTACCCACTTGGAAAAATCAATCAATTTTAGCAAAATAATTTAATGCACCATATATGACATATATTTTGCAATGATGTTTCAGTGAGGTAGGGTAAAAGCCACCATAGGGTGATTAGGTATCCCTTCACTGAAATGAGACCATCTCAACCAATATATAGAACAATTCCTTGTTACTATAACTATTAGTCACCATTGTTCGGTCCAAAAACTATTAACTAGCTTAACATTTTCTTGTAAGTGTTGTTGGGGTTGATGCCCTAAATCTCGTAGGGTCCTATAGTTTGTAAACTTTGTATGAACAAACATATATATGATTAATAATATTTGATATTTTATTCACTTTGTCTATAAAATATATGATATTTTAGTTGCATTAACCACAAACCAATAAACCAACATCCAAGGTTATTGTTGTAACTTAAATATGTATGTGGAGAAATACAGGTAGATCATGTTGAAGTGATAACCTAAATGGTCTGTAGTATATGGATAAGGCTGGGTACCTTATCCTGGTAACACTACGAGTATGGCTTGCTTTGTAGGTGTTACAATTGTTGTAAATTGCTACAAATGATCTGATCCTGATTATTCATGTATTAGACATGCGAACAGGGATTTTTTATATAAAGGAGTTTGTATAAGATCGGACCACAAAATGTTTAGTCTCATTATATAATGTCGTTTATAATAGAGACTTTCATTTCACTAGGATGACCATAGGTAACATGACCTTAATCATGAGTGAATTGTGAACTCCTGCCTATGAGGGTGATCTTTTGATTTGTATGAGTGAGAGTGGCCAGACCGCTGACTCAACAAGCCTATAATTTTGAGGATTCGTCTGACTGGGGAACTGGGAACTGAGTTACACAAGATGGAATTCACTCCTTCCCCGAAGCAGAGATAAGTAGATAAATTTCTCCCTTAAGGGCTGATTCCAGGTCTTGAACAATGCGGCGTCACACCTTCTCTTGGCTCGAGAAGGGTTTAGTCATAGTGGGACTATGATCTATTGTTCATTAGAATGATCGGTGGTACTTAAGGAGTTAGATGTAATTATAGGGATAAAACGGTAATTTGGCCCAGTTGTACTTACAAGCAATTTGTGAAGGGTCATCGTATTGTTGATTGGTTATATACAATGGACACAGAAATATATCTGTAGTGAGAGGAGTGCAGCTGTCGGTATTTAGTGGAGTGCCCGACAGTTAACGGATGGTGGATAATGTAACTAAAGGTCCATAAGGTCCCCTTAATAGCTTAAAAGGATTTAGTTGAGAATCAATTTTGGGTTAATTTGAATTGTTCAAATTAATAAGATGGAATCTAATTATATATGATACAATTAAATAGATTCAATTATAGATGATATAATTGACGTAATGTATTTGATACATTATATTTTAATTGGAGGAATGAATATTTGAATGTGATTCAAATATATTTTCTATGAATGAGATTCATAGTTGTTAAATTTAATATAAATATGATTTATATTAAATGCCCTAAAATAGAGAAAAAGAACTATAGTTTATATTGTATATGATGCAATATTAAAACTATAGATAAATATAATATGATAAGTTGGTTATCATATTTATTTATATTATTAATTATTTAGATAATTAATCCTCTTTTCTCTCTAACGACCTTAATGGGAAGTTAAGTAGTTTTTATGGTAAAATGGAATAAAATAAAAGATGATTTTATTATTCCATAGAAGAAACACGACTAGTGAGACTAGTTTACACGATTTGATCAGAGCCTATGCGATAGACTTGGTTCACTACATGATTGAAGAATTTCCTATGTGATAGAGAGTTTCTTCCTTCTTCAATCATCTTCCTCCTCCAATCTCAAAAACTCCCTCCTAACCAAAATAGCTAGAATCCACCACTCCTAGGTTCTCACACCGAGAATACCAAGGTCACCAAGTGGTAGCGTCTTTCAATTTTGGTTCGAGTGTTCTGGTTGCTGTTTGTTCGAGGAGTTCGAGTCAGTTCAAGGGATTTAATGAAAAGAAGAGTTCTTCAAAGGTATAATCTCTTAACTTTATTATTTATTCAAAAGCATGTTGTAATTTTAGTTAAGAATGCATAATCTGAATGTTTTTCTGTAAACGTTTGTTTTCAATCGAAATGGGATTTGGGTGATCTACTTGCACTCATAGGTTCTCTATAAAACGAGTTACTTCCAGTGTAATCCCTCATTTTAGATTATAGAGTTTAGCCCTAATGAGCCAACTATAGAGAAAAATCGATTGGGGCAAAAACTAAAGCAATCCTATCCATTTCTGGAGTTTGAGTAAAGAGTCATGCAAATGTCATCCATAGGAAAACACAAGCAAAGGTGCCTTGAGGCCGAGCATGAAAATTTACTACAAACTAATAAGAGAGACCGAGGGATGTGTTGACACACATCCCATTCCCACTTACGATAAACACTATCTCCATTCACCTTGGTATTGACTAATACAAACACCACCCATAGAGGAACACAAGCAAAGGTGTCTCGAAACCAAGTATAGATCTCATTGTGTGAACTTTGAGGGCGAAACGTGAAAAGAAAACATTAAGAATCATATACCCATTTTTCTCCCACTTAGTGTTTTACTTAGGGTTATTTAACTTAGAAAAATACGGCTACTTATTTTTACTAAATGTTTGTTAAATTTTTCCAAAAGTAACACTTACTTTGGATAGTTAAACAACTTTGATTAATGTTTATTAAATATTTTAATAGACTTTTAATCAACAATTGCATGCTTGTAGCAAATCTATCTAATTCACCTTTCCAGGTCAGTTCCCAAGTAGGGATCTTCTGTTTCCATCAACTTAAATACCCCAGCTTAGACAAAACTAGCCTTAGACAAAAGGTCCCTAATAGATAAGTTTGCTACAAATTTAATCTTTTAATTAAAACCAATTTAATCCTATTAAACTGATTGAAAGATTAAACTTATTTCTAGTCTTATTAGAAAAGTGGTCTTAGGTCTATTTGAATCATATTTTAAAACTATTTAAAAAAAAATTATTCTAAGTTTGCATGCAATTCTGAATTATTGATTTTGATTTCTAATTTCATTTAATTATAACAATTATAAAGTAAATGAAACAAATTAAAATCATACATTACATTGAATGACATACTTGATAAAATTATAACATTTATAAAATTATCTAAAGTAGTGTCATGCTTCATGCAATTCTCATTTCATTACTTAACATACATCATTTATATAGTAAAGTAATGAAATTCAAATAATCACAGTCATACATACATCTAACCATATATTATAACTCTTATAATATAAATGATGCATGACAATGTTATTATGCATGCAAGCATATATTATACACTTATATTATATGATGCATGAGCATGCTATAAAATTAAATCATGCAACTATATATATTATAACATTTATAATATAAATGATGCATGAATAATGCATAACCTATGGTGGGATTTTACTATATGGCATACATTATGACATATATAAATAAAATTAAACCATACATCAAATACATAATTTAAACAAAAATTTATGGAACGGGATTGGATTTGTTGAGTAATTAATTAAATTAATATGACATTTATTTGAATTTAATTAATAAAAAACCAACTATTACAAATAATAGCTTAACTGGACCTTGAACTGCACGAACCGGACTGTCCAACACTCGAACTGCTCACGAACAGCTCAAACCAAGCGAACTGGACGTGAACTAGGTGAACCACGAATCGAAACCACGCATGAATCGAAAAAATCTTTCCTTCTTGAAGCGTTGCAATGCTACGAAAAATTTTTCCGTTTCACATTTCACAACGTTGCAATGCTACTGTACAGTCGCCCACTGTATAGTTGCGATTTGCTTTGTTTCTTCTCCAGAAAAATGTCGGAATCATCATGAACGACTCAATACAACAAAATTATAGACTCGATCACAATTAAAGCCCAAAAATAAAGGGCCCTTACAAACCAAATCATAAAATTAAAACAATAAAGATTACAAACCAATCCTGAAATTATCCATGAATTACAAACCACATACATTCCATTCATCAACATGAATAAAAACAGAATGGAACCCACCATAACATTGTAATTAATTCTGAAAAAAATAAAAATGGGACCCAGAACGCCGCCCTGACACCAATTAAAGGAACCATGAGGTCCACTGCGGAAGTGAGGATCATTCCCAATTCCCGATTTTCGCAAAATGATAATTTACAGTACAATTAAATATACATTAACATTAAATTACAACATGCTTTAGAAAAGAGGAGGAAGGATTAGGAATACACTTACCCTTGAAGAAACAAACTGTCTTCACGAAGGCCTCATCTCCAGTCACGATCAATCATGAAAAACTCCCAAGAATGTAGCAATCCAAGATGATCACCATCACAAAATCATCCTCTGTATTCTCCTTAGGGTAGGGTGAAAATATCAACAGTTTTAGGCTCTGAATCTTTTTAGGAGAAGGAGGATAGATTTGAGAGAGAGGAAAAAAAACTTAAGAATGTGTATTATGAGAAAAAATCACAGAGACCTTTGTATTCTTCGGTGAAGAAGATGAAGAATACTCCACAAAAACTAAATCATATTCCCACATATGATTAAGAGAGAAAAAAGGGGAGGGAGTTACAACTCCCTCCTCAATTAATTTCAACAAAAAATAAATAATTAAATTTAAATTATTTAATAAATAAAAATTATTTAATAATCTATTATATATGATAACCATCTTACATATAGTATATATTAAACTATATATTACATCAAATATAATGCATAACCTATAGTTTTTATATTATATCAAATACAATATAACCTATAGTTTATTTGAGGGGTGTTCATGGGTTGGGTTTGGTTGGGTTGAAAGACTTTTTAGACCCAACCCAATTGTTCGGGTTGTAAATTTCTTCAACCCAAACAACCCTTATTAAAAAATGAACCCAACTCAATCCAACCATGAAATATTTGAGTTGGGTTAGTTCGGGTTAATCAGGTCATTTGTTTAAAAAAAATTCTAAAAAGAAGTCCAACGTAAATATGAAAAATCTTATTTAATTATTTTTATATATTGACTTAAAATTAACAACTCAATTTCAATTTATATAGTGAAAATTTCCTTTCTAAAGTGCAAAGAAACTACTTTTAAGAGTTGCGGAAGAATAAATTATTAAAAATATTTGATAAAAAAAATTAAAATCAATATATGTATAAATAATGTGTTATATGTAACAAAAAAAATATATTTAAATTTAGTAATAAACTCGGATTGGTTCGGGTTGGTTTGGGTTATATTAGATGAACCCATGAACCAACCCAACCCATAAATTTTTCATTTATTTGAACCCAACCCAACCCAAATGAGTTGATAACCCAACCCAAACTACACAGGTTGGGTTGGGTTGATCGGTTTTTTCGGGTCATTGGATTTTTTGAACACCTCTAGTTATTTTCTCTCTCCATAATGCATGACATTTAATATAGGGAAATTATTTCAAATGGTAAAATTGTTGAAAATATTTACACGATATAGCAAATTTTTCGAATTATCAATGATAGATGCTGATAGACACTGATAGACTTCTATCAGTGTCTATCAATATCATTGATAGAAGTCTATCAGTGTCTATCAATATCATTTATCAGTTTCTATCATTGATAACTCTAAAATTTTGCTATATTTTGTAAATATTTTGGTTTATTTTTCTATATTTAAAAACAACCTTTTAATATAAATTACATTTATACTAAATTTAATTATATGAATCTCATCGATATAATTAATATTTGAACCATATTCAAATATTTAATTACTCTAAAATAAACTTTATATTATAATGTATCAAATACATTATATTAATTATATCATATATAATTAAGTTAAATTAATTATATCACATATAATTAATTCCCTCAATTAATTTGAACATTTCAAATTAATCCAAAATTAATTCTCAATAATCCCTATTGAGCTACAGAAGGGACCGACAACTGCACTCTTCACACTACAAATATATTTATGTACCAATTATGTACGTTGAGAGAATTCCATCTTGTATTATTATGTTCCCAACTCCCCACTCGGTCTTGTCCTAAAAATGATAGGCATATTGAGTCGGCGAACTGGCCATCCTCACCCATACAAATAAAAGGATATTCCCTTATCAATAGAAGTTCATAATATACTCAGGATTAAGACTAAGTTTCCTAGGTCATCCTATTGAAATAGGAACCTAACTAGTTAACGGTGTTACATCTTATGGTTACCATTTCCTGGTCTAGTCTTATGCAAACTCATTGCATAAGATACCCCCACTCGCATGTCAACTACACGAACTCGTTAGATCATTGCTTTTGTATCAAATACAAAGTGGGTCGTATCCATAGTGTTACCCTAAGACAACCTTGGATGTTAGTTTATTGGATTAGGGTTATTAAGACAAAATAAACAAATAACATAAACAATAACATTTATTGAATTGACATTTATAACTCTTTACTGATGACAATCGATTAATAAAATTTACTATTTACGAGTTTTAAGGCATGAAACCTAACACATAGAAATCTCATGGTGCAACCTAATGGAAGAGACCGTAGGATACGTTAACATATATACTTCACCCACTTACTATGAACTACTTTCCCTATTCACCTTGTTATTGACCCATGCAAACACTTTCCGAATAGAGTAGTCACGGTAAAAGCAACACGAAGTCGAGCATAGATCTCACAATGTGAACTCTTAGGGACGCGAGAGCTAAAAACAATATATTATATATATTATTAATCTCTTACTAAAGTGTTCCACTTATATGAATATTTACATAGGTATATTCTGGGTAAAAACAACCTAAGTTTAGGTATTTATCCAAGTATAACATTTATATTTGGATTTAACCTATGATGTATAAGTGATAAACCAATTTAGTACCTCATATCGCTCATACATGCTCATAAAATTGGATTAACAACACCCAAGAACTAGCTAAAATCTCCAGGTAGCAGGAGTTCTGCAAGTGTTAGAGTTAGCATGAAATTAATGAAAGCAAACAAAATCATTAAGCACTTTGATTCAATGAATTTTAGCAACTAAGCGAGCATGCTTATAAACTAAAAATAGGATTTCTGAAGTTACATTTGAAGAACACTTCAAATCTTTGAATTCTGCTTGAATCTTCATTCCAAATTGTTTTAGACCACCACTTGATCTTCCCTACTATCCTCTAAGACCTTAGATTGGAAGGTGGATTCCAAAATGAGTAGAAATTGAGGGAATTATATGGAGAAAGATGAGTTACTTGAATGTTGAAGATGAAGGAAATCGAATCCGAGATTTCCATGAGCAGGGGAAAATAGATCATTCCAAATTACAATCACGTATGAACATTACAAATTACAGTCGTAAACAAAACAAATAGTTATGCAATTGTTATAGAAATTACAACATGAAACAACAACTGAACAAGGAGAAAAGCTACGAATGTTTGTAAACTCGTCTCTATGCTCCTTGCTCATGAACGCTCGAACACAACAACCTTGAACGCTCGAACAACACGACCACAACACTGCATGAACACTTCGCATTCAAACTCAATGATCGCTTCAGTCATGAACACCCCAGCAACATGAACGACTTCCATAAAACCTCGACGACATCGAGTTGAGTACGACACCACCAAGAAGGTTACCTTGGTATTCTCGATGTGAGAATCCAGAGGGTGGGCTCTGTATGTACTTGGATTGAGGCAGAAGAAGGAGGAGACAACAATCATGTATACGATTGGGCAAGTGGGAGATGGCTGAAACCTATTGTGTAGGTCGATGCCCAATCGTTTAGCAAAAGCTAAGTGTTCGTTTAGCTCATCGCTTAGTACCGTGTCTATCGTTTACAAAACGCTACACAATTGTTTAGCTCACTCAAGCTGTTGCTTAGTAAATCCGTATTTACTTGACAACTTCTGTGAGATGTTTTTTCGAGAGAGAAAATTTCCAAAAAAATTTTGACCAAAAAGTTATTAAAATTATGAAAACAATTTTCCTTTTATCTCACGATTACCATAAACTACCAATAACCTCCCACTCAATTGGTTATTAGAGAAAAAGATTTAATTATCCAACAATTAATATTATTATAAATATAAATGACAACCAACTTATCATACTATATTTATAACCTATAGTTTTAATATTTCATCTCATGAAACATTTAAACCATTGTTCTTTTCAATTCCATGGTACTTAATGTAAATCTCATTTACATCAATTCTCCACTAGATGTATCTCATACATCATACCGATCATATCATATATAATCGTAATACCTATTGTCAATTTGAACATTTCAAATCAACACCAAGAACTGATCCTCAACTGAATCCATTGAGCTACCAAGGGGACCTTATGGACCTGTAGCTCGAAGCTCCAATCGTACGTGAATAACTGACTAAACTCTTTAGTCACGGGATCCACCATCCGTTAACTGCCAGGCACTCCACTAAAGACCGACAATTGATCTCTCTTTACCACAGATATATTATGTGTCCATCTTAACCAATCAGAAGTGCGACAACCCTTCATAGATCGCTCGTAAGTACAGCTGCGCCAATAACCGTTATGCCCCTATAGTTACATCTAACTCTTTAAGTACCACTGATCCCTCTAATGAACATAAGTCATAGTCCTATTATGACTGAGTCTTCTCTTCCAAAGAGAAGTTGTGACCACTATGTTCAAGCCCTAGAATCAGCCCTTAAGGGAGCAATCTCTCTACTTATCCTTGCTTCGGGTTAGGAGTGAATTCTATCTAGTGGATTGAGTTCCCAGCTTCCAGATCAGACAAGTCCCCAAAAAGGTAGGCATGTTGTATTGGCAATCTAGCCACTATCGACCATACTAATCAATGGACTGCTCTCAAAGGCAAGAGTTCCCAAAACACTCAGGATTGAGGTCGTGTCACTTATGGTTGTTTAGGTGAGATATAAGTCTCTAGTATCAACGACGTTATATACAAAGTCTAGTCATCTCGTGGTCCAGGTCTTATACAAACTCTTTCTATATGACACCACTGCTCACGGTCAAAATCTACCATCTGTAGTAGTTTACAACACTTGCAAACCTCTACAAAGCAGGCCTTATCCGTAATGTCACCAAGATCAAGTATCTCACCTTAATCCTTATACTATAGACCTATTTAGGTTATCACTTAAGTCATGATCCACTTGTATATCACATATACATGCTTAAGTTCACTTAAAATAACTAAGGAGCTTTGTTTATTGGATATGAGTAAATGCCAGAATTAAATAACGATTATTTTATTCATCAAAAAATGTGTATCTTTACAAAACAATGAGACTCTAGAAGAATTAGAACATTAATCCCAACAGAAGAACCCTTCTTCAACTTCATTATTCAGCCAAAATTCAGAATTGCATCTCACCCCTCTCAGCACAAATCGAGCCAGTTTTTGTTCAAATTCTCCATGCAATCTAATTGCATTAAGACATGACACCAAGGTTCAAATAATTGAGTGGAATTTGAGTGTTAAAACTGGGAGAAACCCACTTATTCCATTTTACAATTTTTCCAAGAAATGGATTTTAAAAAACAATTTTTCTTTTTCTTTTGAAATCAAATTTCAAAATGAAAAAAACAGTATTTATATAATATTAATCCAATAACTATTATTAAATAAAAAACATTAATTTTGCATAAAGTAATTCTTAAAATTAATTAAACATTTTAATTAGTTAAATTAATTTGATATCAAATATTAAATTAATAAAACAACAATTCCTTAACCATGAATCTCTATTCATGTAATTAATATTTAAATCAAATTTAAATATTATCCAATTCTCCAATTTTGTTTAGTTTGATAATTAAACGTGTAATTATATCGTATATAATTACTGATTCCCTTAATTCAAATTTGAACGTTTCAAATTCACTCATCATGTTGTTCTAAGATTTAATCCGTTTGTGAGCTAGTAGGGGGACCTAATGGACCTTTAGATAATGGGCTTCAACAATCCGAGATTAACTGGATAAACTCTTTAACCCAATTAACCAACATTCGTTAACTATCGGGTCACTCCACTAAAAACTACTAGTTGCATACTTCTCACTATAGATATATTTATGTTCACTTGATATAACCATAATCATTAAGTTAACCTTTCACAGGTTGTTCGTAATAACGACTAGGTCAAAAGCTGTTTTACTCCCAAGATTACATCTTGTTCCTTAAGTCACATTGATCCTTTAATGAACAATTATTTTATGATCCAATCACCAAACTAGGTCCCTCTTGAGCCAATAAAAAGGTGTGACCGCTTGTTCAAGACCTAGAGTCAGCACATAAGATAACAACCTCTTTACTATCCCTACAAGCGGGTAGAAGTGAATTCCATCTTGCATTCTATGTCCCCAGCTATCTATCCGGTCTTACCTGAGAAATGGGAGGCTTATTGAGCTGAAACTATTGAGAGAACCCTCACCAATGCAAATCTAAGGATAATCCCGGATAAACAGATGTTCATAGTTAGCTTAGGATTAAGGTAAATTTACCTAGGTCATCGCTTTGAAATAGTCAGTCTTAAATAGTAAATAACGTTATAAAGTAAGAGTAAGTTATTTCTTGGTTTGATCTTATACAAACTCTTTGTATAAAATGCCCTCCACTCGCATGTCTCCACATGAACGAATCAGGATTACATCGTTTGTAGCATTTTACAACAATTGTAAGATCTACAAAGTGGGCATCTAATAGTGTCTCTAGAATAAGGTACCCAATATTATCCGTATACAATAGACCATTTTGGTTATCTACTCGAACTTGATCCACTCTTATGTCACCACATAAAGTCCAAGTACTCATGTAGCCATGGATCTTGGTTTATTGGATTTAGGTTCTTTGTAAAACGAAATGAGCAATTCATACATTCAAACAACTTTATTAAATTAAAACTACAATAACATCTATATTGATTAACAGAATAAGTTTATTATTTACAAACCACAAGTTTTAGGACATAAAATCCAACATTACGTACCTTCTGCCTTAGGATTTAGCCCGATGAGTTTGTAACCAAAATATTATAAGATAGTGACCTATTTTAACTATTTAAAATAAGTTGTAATTTGCTAACCCTAGGTGAGCTTGCATTTTATCTTTGTTACAGTTTTTAAATGTCTAATTCATTTTATAACACTTTATAGAAGAGAGACATGCTTTCAATCCATAACATTCATCCAACATTCCATAATTTAATATAGCCAATTATATTAAACATGAAATACTACACATGCATACTATATATTATAACACTTATAACATACTTTCAGTGTGAAGCCCGAATTTCCATTATTCCTACTTAAGCAGGTGTTAAAAGGAATTAACTAAGTGGAAGTTAAATCCTATGTTGAAGTAAAGGAAATTTCTAAGTGTTTAAATGGATTGCTTAGTAGCTTTGGAGATAAGCTATAACTAATGAAAATTTGGCTAAGTATAACCCATGCATTGGAAGCCAAGGCAATGACAGTGCGTTGGTATGGTGCCATGCATTAGCCATGAAGCTTTTAGAGGTTATTTGTGGCGTTGAAGGAAGCCAAAGTGTGGCCAAGTGAAACGTATGCGGCAGCCAATGTTTTGAGAGGTTAGAATAACGCATTCCGCTCGATGGATGCGATGGATGTGATGGTTGCGGCAGTACTATGTGCGCATGCAGCACAATGGATACGATGGATGTGATGGACACGATGGTATGCGTGTATGCGGCCGAAGGAAATGCGTTGGTAGTATGCGGTGATGCGAGGGCATGCAGTGATGCGAGGCAAGGGCATGCGGCAGCCTTGCTACGCGAGTATGAGGCCGAGGGCATGCGGTGATGGGGCCTATGGTATGCGACCGATGGTATGTGGCTGATGGTATGTGTGTGCGTGGCCGAAGGAATGCGTTGGTAGTATGCAATGGCATACGGCGATGGATGCAATGGATACGATGGATGCGGCGGCCTTGCTAAAATATGAACTAGGCGATGGAACGAGTTAAGGTGGACGCATGGTGATTTGTCCTTGCGTTGCTAATGCTTGCAGTAACAAGGTTTATGAGGTTGGTTGCGTTGGTCATAAGGGATGCGTTAGCAAGAACCTAGGCGATGGTGAGTAATGCTTTCAGGTGTTGAGTTGAGAACCAAGTTGACCCAAAGGTTGCTATGCGTTGGTGATGTGCTATGCATTGGACATTCGAAGGCATGTAGGCGCATAGGACAAGCTAGTAGTATGCGTTGAAAGAGTGTTGGTCATTATCCTAGTTGAGCACATAAAGCAAAGGTAAGCCATGCGAAAGAGAAGGATATGCGGCCAAAGATGAGCCTTGCGAGCATCTAGCATATGTGAACAAGTTGCGTCAATTAGATGCACAAAGAAATATTGAATGGACGCATGCACCGATTGATGGTGTCCGGATATAGGAATGTTACGGCAATTGGATGGGCGCATTTGTGGTTAGATGAACGCATATGAAGGATGGACGCATTCAAGGACGTCATCCGAACATATGGTTTATTAAGAGGAAATCTTAGGCCTTAAGCAAATGAGGTGGATGCACAAGAAGACATGCAAAATTGAGGGCTATGCATTGGTAAAAGGGGAGCAAGACACCTTGGGTTGCGCTGATGCAAGATTGCAGTAATAGTGTAAGGAAAAGACACTTGGACATGTGACCAAGTCGGAGGTGTCAGCCTTAGAGAAATCCTGGATGGCTATAAATAGGGCCAAGGACTTCAGATAAGAACTCACAAATCTCTTCAAAGGAAATATAGAAGAGTGTATTGGGAGGAGACTATGTGTTGATAGCAAGACCATGTGTTGGTCAAGAGGTTCCAAGAGGGGAGATGTTTTCAGACAGAAAGGACAGGAAGTAGCATCAACTTGAGATGAGGAGTTCTCCCAGAATACTCGTGCGTTTGGTGTGATTCTAAAGTCACTTGAAAGCTAGGAGAGTCTAGTTTTCAGGATAGGGCTGTCGAAGAAGAAGCTCCTAGGGATCAGGCTGAAAACTAAGAAAAAAAACAGAAGGGTCAAACTGTTGGGTAAGCTTGGGTCAGCCTTGATGTTGTGATGATTCCGGCCAAAGAACGAGAATTTCGGAGCTAAGATTTTAGGGTAAGCTTCCTGAGATATTTTAGAATATGTTTGCAGAAGGAAGTATCTTAAAATAAGTTTTGGAACTATGAGTAATCTAAGCTGATAGTTGAATATGGAATTTAGGATTCAAAAAGGAACCAAGGAAACCTAAGGAACTTCGGAGAGGAAAGTCCCTAATCGACCAAGGTGAGTGGTTATTGTGTTATTGTATTGTTGATGTGATTTATATATATACAGGTAAATATATATAGGGGATAATGTAAATTGGCATGATCAGGGATATATGTTTATCTTGTTACTATGCTTGTATGCTTGTGTTGGAAACTGGAATTGTACTCGGGATATATAGTTAGCATGCTTGAAATGTACTTGGCGGAAAAATATAGTAGGCTTCGGTTGGCGAGAAATTATAGTCGGTGACGACCGGCGGGAAATATAGTCAAGTTATCTAAGCATAGCTAGCGAGAAAATAGTCAATGTGCACATTGGCAGGATAATAGGGTACAGGGAAAGTTTCCACAGGAATTGTTGATACATTGCTTTAGTATACATGTGAAAGTGCTTGGGAAAAATGTATGATCATGCCAGGAATAACCAGCGGTAAAGCTGAGGATGTTCATATTATGTAACAACCAGCGGTCAAGCTAGGGTTGATTGTTTTAACCAGCAGTTGAGCTGGGTTAATCCAGCGGTCTGACTAGAGAAATAATTGTGAACTTGTGGAAATGTTCTTGTTGATTATGTATTGATTTTCAAAAAGTATATTGCTATAGTCAAATTTATTGTTTATTTAAAGACACCACTCATTGGGCTTTATAGCTCATGCTTTCCAAATGTTTTTCTTCCCCTTTCCCCTAGGTAGCGGAAGGTGAGGAGTTCCAGGGTGCTGCTAAGGTCAAGGTCTGCCACAAGCCACAGTTACACTTCCGGAGGGTTTTACATTTGTTCTTGTAAACTTTGTAGCTAAGTCTTGGAGTTGTATAAATGTTATATTGTTGTAATAAAATGGGCCTACTTAATCAGTTGTTGTTTGCCTCCTTTACTTAATCAGTTGGTTGTTGAATTTGTTCATTGGTATAAGAGTTATTTCCGCAAGAGTTATTAGGCAGTAAGTGTCAATAAAATGGTTGACAACTGCTGCAGTCATGTCCTTTCCTAGGCTCAGAGGGTAGCCTGGGACGGGATGTGACATTCAGTGCATGCAACATGCTTTTCCAATGGTGGAATTTTAAATCTACATGACATACTTTATGTACAAACAAGATTTAATTTAATTAAACATACATTCATAATGTATAATTAATCAAACACACTAAAGTGGACCAGTTTTGGTATCTTAAACAAACAAACATATAAATTATTACAATAATAATTCAGAAACTTGCTCGAACCACTCCCGAACATTTCGAACCAGCCTGAACTGTGTGAAAAAAAACCTGAACTAAACCTCTAAGGCACAAAAAAAGGGCTGAACTGGACCAAAACTAACCCAAATCGGACCAAAAAACTGCTTCATCTTTTGTTTGCTTCTTGCTCAAAACTTCAATTACAACCTAATTTCAACTCTAATGACTCTAGCAAATTTACGAACTCTTCTTCACACATTAAAACCTATAAAAAAAAAGTGGACAATTACAACAGAATTGAAGATTAGACAAGATGCCAAAACTGTAAAATATCTATTTTAGCAACCACAACATTCATCATAGTAATTAACACCCACCAAACTAAAATGAATGCAAAATGAATGCTTAATCATGCTTTGATACCAATTGAAAGAGTTGAAAATTAACATGTGAAAGCAATTAGGTTCTTAAGCATTCTAATTACATTCAAAATAAGGCTGCAAGGTCATATAAAGCAAATTAGGGTTACAATGTACAACCTTTGTAGAACTCCAAAAATGATGTAATCCCTCTTTGTTTTCTAATCACGAACGGCTCATAGACAATAGCAAGAATCTTCTCCGCTATTCTCGGCCTTGAAAAAGATTGTAGGATCCAAATTTTGAAGAAACTAAAGGGAATTTTGGGATTGAAGAGAATTTGTCCTGAGAATTTGAAAGAACAAAATTCTTTCAAAACAAAAAATTGTATGAACTTTTTCCTCCACCAATTTTTTTTTTCTATTTATAGTGTATTACATGAAAAGAGACTTAATCTAAAGTTGACACTTAATTTTGCATGAATTAAGTGGAATTTAAGGTGTTTAATAAGTGAAAAAAGTGGGATAATTCCACTTACTTGAAAAAATCATTTAATTTTTTTAATTTAAAAAAAATCAATTTAAATGAATTTTAATTGTAAATAAAATTAAGTCAGATAATTAATTTTAAATAAAATTAATTCTAATAATTAATTTTGAATAAAATTAATTTAAATAATTAATGAAATAATTTTATTAATCAAATTAATTTAATATCAAATATTACATTAATAAAAAAAATCAATCCCGAATGTGAATTCGCATTCACGTGTATGATTTTTAAATCATATTTAAATAATTACAACTCTCCAACTTCGTTTAATTCAACTATGAAATTATATAATTACATTAATTATATCATATATAATTAACGATTATTCTCTAAACCGAATCGGAACGTTTCAAATTTTCTCATCACACTGTCCTAAGGTTTAGTCCTATATGAGCTAGTAAGGGGACCTAATGGATCTACAGATCATGAGTTCCAACGATTCGAGATTAACCGACTAAACTCCTTAACCTAATTAACCACTATTCGTTAGCTACAGAGACACTCCATTAAAGCCCAGTAGTTGCACTCTCTTCACTATAGATATATTTCTGTCCACATGATTAATTTAAAGTTAAATCCCGTGTAGGGAGTTAACAGAAATGTAGGATGTCTCTTATATTATGAATGTTAATTTTGTGAATGAATGTTTAAGGTAATTTTTATGGCCATAAATTTCATATTTTTATTTGATAAAAAATTGTAAAGGCCCCTACGTTTTAGGGCATTTATCATGGAATGCATTGTATTATGTAAGTTTGTCTTTGGAATTAGGGTTGTGTTCGATGAATATCGAGACCAATTTTGGCAAAAACGAAGAATAGTCGTAGTTTCTACAAAACAAACACAACCTGGAGTCATATTGTTGCAACGCTGCTCACGGCGTTGCAACGCTACGAAAATGCAATGCTAGAGTTGTGTTGCACGTGGTTCAATGGCTGTCTAGGGTGGTTTAGTCGGTTTAAGGTGGTTTGGTCCGATTTGGCACTTTGGTTGGCCTGATTCGTGGTTTTGAGGTCCGACTCGAAGCAGTTTGGGTCGGTTCGAGTTGGCCTAGTCCGGTTCTGGAGCAATAGAAGCTTATTTTAGGATAAAATTAGTATAATTATTGTAGTTTATTGCTTTATTTTATCCTAGAGGCCAAAATCACCAATTCATTTACTATTTAAATGCTTTATGGATGTCATTTAGATAAATCTCACCATAGGTTAAGTATGTTCATGCATTTTTTTTATATGTTATAAGTATTATATTGTATGGTTTTAATGCATGATGTGGAAATGTTTCATGAGTTATTTAATGTATTATGATATATTAAATATATGAAATTGGAAAAGCATGATGCGTGACATTACTTAGGTAAATATAAAGAGTTATAATTATTAATGTCTTGTATATGCTTGGTAGATTTTCATGAATTGTTTAATATGAATGTTATATTAATAAAATTGAAAATTAATTTGCAATTAGCATGACACATCCATAGTTTAATATAATTGCTTTATTTTATGCAATGTCACTAGGTTAATTAAATGGTTTAATTCACCTAGAATTAGAGTACAGGCCTTTTTATAAGAGTTATAATAGGCATAGACTTAAATGGATTCATTAGCCGGAATTTAGCTAAGTATAATAAAACCCTAAAATAGTAGAATACTTTAGTGGAAGAAAAATGGTATATGAGACACATCAATTTTTAGCTCTCACGCCCTTAAGAGTTCACACCGCGAGATCCATGCTCGACTTCTGTCGCCCTGGGTGCAGTCTCTCTTCAAAAAGTGTTTGCATGGATCAATACCAAGGTGAATATGGAAAGTATTCATAGTAAGTGGGAGAAGAACACGTGTCAAAGTATCCTATGGTCTCTTCCATTAGGTTGCATCGTGAGATTCCTATGGTCCGCCTGCGTGTCGTCTTGGAGCGACCATCCCTTCAGAGGACTTGATCATAGGATTCGGAACAACGCAAACTCTAATAATGGATAGGATTACTTAGGTTAATCTTCAAAAAATTTCTTTCCTTATGATAGCCTGTTGAAGCATACCTCTGGGATCCGAAAATGGAAAGATCACACTTAAAAGATGAATTAAGCTAGTTAATGAATCAATGACCGAAAAATGGTAGCTAAGAACTATAGGAATCTATAGGAATAAGAATTATTTTGGTATTAGTAATTAATTGAGATTGTCTCAATTCAAGGGAGGGGTAGCTGATCACCCTTTAGTGGCTGTTGCTCTAAACTTTTGAAGTATTGTTGCAGAAACTAAATCAGTAGTTTAATTAGGGTTCTATGATTGTCTGTTTTTGTTGAATTGGTTGGATACCTGTCTTTTGTGTAATGGGTTAAGACAAATATAACTAATACGGTCAATTATTTGTTATTCGTTTCAGCATGTCTTCCACAATAATTTCTTTGCTCAAGAATGAAAAGCTAACTGGAGAGAATTATACGACGTGAAAATCTAACTTGAATATGATTCTAGTTATAGATGATCTACAGTTTGTCTTAACGAAGGAATGTCCTCCAATCCCCGCTCATAATGCATCCCAAACAATAAGGGATGCTTATGACCGCTAGACGAAGGCCAATGACATGGTTCGAGTCTATATCTTGGCAAGTCTGTTTGATGTTCTTACCAAGAAATACGAGGCCATGATCATTGCACATCAGATCATGGATTCCCTCTAAGAGATATTTGGACATCCGTCCTCTCATATCTAGCACGAAGCCCTCAAGTATGTTTATAACGTGCGCATGAAAGAAGTCTAATAAGTTAGAGAACATGTTCTTGATATGATGGTTCATTTCAATGTCGCCGAGATGAATGATGCAGTCATCGACGAGCAGAGTTAAATATCCTTTATTTTGGAATCTCTTCAAAGAGTTTCCTCCAATTCCATAGCAATACGGTTATGAATAAAATAGAGTACACCATGATTACCCTCCTGAATGAGTTATAGACTTATCATCTCTTATGAAATCTAAGGGACCGATAGAAGGAGAGAAAATGTTGCCCATTCGAGGAAGTTCCACAAGGGTTCATCCTTTAGATCTAAGTCTATTTCCTCATCTTCTGGTTCTAAGAAGATCCAAAAAAAGAGAGGAGTGAAGAGAAATACTCCCACTACTGGTAAAGTTAAGGCCAAAGCTAAGTTGGCTGACAAGGACAAGTGCTTCCACTACAACGTGGATGGCCATTAGAGACACAATTTCCCCAAGTACCTCGCCAAGAAGAAGAAAGAGAAGGAAGGTAAATATGATTTACTGGTTCTAGAAACTTGTTTAGTGGAAAATGACTATAATACCTGGATACCTGATTCGTGAGTCACTAATCACGTTTATTCTTCTTTACAAGGAATTAGTTCCTTCCAGTAGTTCGAGGAAGGTGGAATGATGCTCAAGGTTGGAACGAGAGATGTCAATTCAGTCGTTCAGTGGGAGCTACTAAGTTGTTTTTTTAGGAATAGATACTTAATTTTGGACAATTTGTATATAGTTCCCAAAATTAAGAGGAACCATATATCTATTTCTTGTCTAATTGAACAATCATATTCCATTTTTTTCATTTAATGAAGCATTCATTATGAAAAATGGTGTGACTATTTGTTTCACTAGACTAGAAAACAACTTAAACGTGTTAAGACCAACTAAATCAAAAGCACTTTTAAATCATAAGATCTTTAAAATTGAAAATACTCAAACTAAAAGGCAAAGAATTTCTCCAATAACAATGATACGTATCTTTGGCATTTGAGATTAGGTCACATAAATCTCAATAGGATAGAGAGACTGGAAAAGAATAGACTTCTAAGTGAGTTAGAAGATGATTCATTACCTCTATGTGAATCCTGTCTTAAAGGGAAAATGACTAAAAAACCTTTTAGTGGAAAAGGTTATGGAACCAAAGTGCCTTTAAAGCTCATACATTCATATCTTTGTGGTCCAATGAATGTAAAAGCTCAATGAGGGTATGAATACTTTTGAGGGTATGAATACTTTATCTCTTTCATAGATGATTATTTGAGGTATGGCTATTTATACCTAATGGAACATAAGTCTGAAGCCCTTGAAAAGTTCAAAGAGTATAAGGTTGAAGTTAAAAAACTGTTTGGTAAAAAGAATAAAACACTTCAATCAAATTAGGGTGGAGAGTGTATGGATATAGCATTCCAAGACTATATGATAGAACATGAAGTCCAATCCCAACTTTCAACATCTGGTACACGTCAACAAAATGGTGTATCAGAAAGGGAAATAGAATCTTGTTAGACATGGTTCGTTCTATGATGAGCTGTGCTCAATTGCCTAGCTCGTTTTGAGGGTATGCAGTAGAAACTGCAGTTTATATCTTGAATAATGTTCCCTCGAAAAGTGTTTTTGGTATGCCTTTCGAGTTATGGAGGGAGCGTAAACCTAGTTACGTTAATCTGGAGGTCCTGCACACATGTTAGTGACAAATCTTAAGAAGTTAGAACCTCGTTCGAGGTTATGCCAATTTGTTAGTTACCCTAAGGAAACGAGAGGTGGTCTATTCTACGACCATCAAGAAAACAAGGTGTTTGTATCGACAAAGGCTACATTCTTGGAAGAAGACCACATGAGAGATAATAAACCACGGAGCAAATGAGTATTAAATAAAGCTACTGAAGAATCAACAAGGGCTATTGATGTAGCTTGTCCTTCATCAAGAGTTGATGAAGAAGCCATCACTTCATGTCAGTCTTGTCCTTCTCAATCGTTATGAGTGCATTAACGCAGTGGAGGGTTATATCACAACCTAATCGTTACTTGGTTTAACTAAAACTCATGTTATCATATCAGATGATGGCATTAAGTATCCATTATCCTATAAACAAGCAATGAAAGACATAGACAAGGACCAATGGGTCAAAGCCGTGGACCTTGAAATGGAGCATATGTACTTCAATTCAGTATGGGAACTTGTAGATCTACTTTAAGGTGTTAAACCCAAGGGTGTAAATTGATCGATAAAAGAAAGAGAGATGTAGTTGGGAAGGTATAGACCTTTAAAGCTAGACTTGTAACAAAGAGTTATACCTAGAGGGAAGGGTTGACTATGAGGAAACTTTTTCCCCTATTCCTGTGCTTAAGTCTATAGAATTCTTTTATCCATAGACACATATTATGACTACGAGATATAGCAAATGGATGTTAAGACTGCTTTTATAAATGGTAATCTTGAAGAGAATATCTTTATGTCTCAGACCGAGGGGTTCGTAGCCCAAGCTCAGGAACAAAAAGTTTGCAAGCTGAATCGATCAATTTATGGCTTGAAGCAAGCGTCCAGATTTTGCAACATTAGGTTTGATACTGTGATGAAATCTATTGGTTTTGATCAAAACATTGATGAACCTTGTGTTTACAAGAAAATAATCAACGGTAAAGTAGCTTTCTTGGTACTTTATGTGGACGATATCCTACTTATTGGGTATGATGTAGGCTACCTTGCTGATATTAGAAAAATGGTTGGTAGCCGAATTCCAAATGTAAGATTTGGGAGAGGTACAATATGTACTTGAGATCAAATTATTAGGGATCGCAAGAATAGAATATTAGCTTTGTCTCAAGGAACTTATATTGAATAAATGTTGACTCGATATTCGATGCATAACTCTAAGAAGGGTTTATTATCTTTCAAGCATGGGGTTCACTTGTCTAAAGAACAGTGTCCTAAAATACCTCAAAAAGTTAAGGATATGATATGTATTTCTTATGTCTCAGCTGTGCATTAGGCCAGACATTTGTTATGTAGTGAGAATAGTCAATAGGTATAGTCCAATCCAAGGTTAGACCACTAGATTGTGGTTAAGAATATCCTCATGTATCTTAAGAGAACGAGGGACTACAAGTTGGTGTATGGGTCTAAGGATTTGATTCTTATGGGATACACTAACTCTAATTTTCAAATTGACAAGGATTCTAGGAAATCTACATCGGGATTAGTGATTAATCTGAACGGGGGAGCTGTAGTATGACGTAGCATCAAGCAAGGATGCATTAAAAACTCCACTATGAAGGCTGAATATGTAGCTACTTGTGAAGTAACAAAGGAAGTACTTTGGCTTAGGATGTTCTTAAATGATTTGGAAGTGTTTCCAAATATAGACTTACCCATCACCTTATACTATGATAACAATGGGGCAGTAGCCAACTCTAAAGAGCCACACAGCCACAAACGAGGAAAACATATCGAGGAAGTATCACCTATATGGGAGATTGTGCAATGAGGAGATGTGATTGTCACAAAGATCACTTTAAAGCACAACATTGCTAATCCTTTCACGAAGGCTCTATCGGCTAAAGTGTTCGAGAGTCATCTAAAGAATCTAGGTCTGCAAGACACGTACATTGTATAATCTAGGGCAAGTGGGAGATGTTTAATGGGTATATGGGTGCCCTAGTTTATTGTATTTATTAACCATTTTCGTTGTTATGGATAGTGATATTATGTACATTCCACTAAGCAGAGTTTTAGTGCAAATGGGAGTTGGTTGGGTTTTATACCCTAAAATTTGTAGAAGGATGGCATTTTTGCATGACGGATTATTCAAACTCTAGCAATGGATAGGGTTGCTTTAGTTTCATGTCCCAATTGATTATTCCTTATGGTTGGCTCACTAGGGTCAAACTCTAGGACCTAAAATGAGAGGTTACACTTACGAAAATTGTTAAGTGAGTTTAACAAATTCTGGACCGAACAATGGCGACTAATAGTTACAAAAACAAGGAGTTGATCTATCTATTGGTTGAGAATGTCTCATTTTAGTGAAAGGGCACTTGATCACCCTACGGTGACTTTTGTCCTGTCTCACTAAAACATCATTGCAAAATAATGTAACTTAGGGTACATTAGATATTTTGCTAAAATTGATTGGTTGTCTTGTTGATTTAATGAAATTAAACTAATAATAAATAATTTGTATGGTTTTAGCAATCTTTTATCAATATGACTTCGGCTACCTTAAATATACTCGCCACTGAAAAATTAATGGGCGAAAACTACACTTCATGGAAAAATACGATCAATACAATCCTTATAATCGATGACCTTTATTTTGTCCTTATGGAGAATTGTCCTCCCATTTCATCTCTTAATGTTGCTCGAAATGTTCGAGAAGCATTCGAGCATTGGACATAGACAAACGAAAAGGCCCGAGCGTATATCTTGGTGAGTCTTTCCGAAGTCTTGGCCAAGAAGCATGAGTCCATGCTCATAGCCCGTGAGATCATGGAATCCCTAAGGGAAATGTTCAGACAACCGTCTGTACAGCTCATGCATGATGCTCTGAAACACATCTTCAATGCTCGTATGCAAGAAGGGGCATTTGTTCGAGAACATGTTCTCAACATGATGGTCCACTTCAACATGGTGGAGATGAATGGGTCTGACATCGATGAAGTCAACCAAGTTAGCTTCATTTTGGAGTCTTTACCTGAAAATTTCATACATTTCCATAACAATGTTGTTTTGAACAGGATTGACTACAACCTAACCACCTCCTCAACGAGCTACAAACCTTCTAGTCCTTGATGAAAAGTAAGGAACAGAAGAATGAGACAAATATTGCTTCATCCTCTAGGAAGTTCCACAAAGGTTCGACCTCTGGGACAAAGTATGTACCTTCTTCCTCTGGCACCAAAAAGTGGAAGAAGAATAAAGGTGGAAAGAAGAAAGCTAATCCACCAACTGCTGCCCAAAAGCTTAAGAAAGCCAAGGTTGCAAAGGGAATTTGTTTCCATTGCAGCCAGGAGGGACATTGGAAGAGGAACTATCCTAAGTACTTAGCAGAAAAGAAGAAGACCAAGCAAGGTAAATATGATTTGCCTGTTTTGGAAATATGTTTAGTGAAGAATGATGATTCTATCTGGATTATAGATTATGGTGCCACTAACCATGTTTGTTCGTCATTTTAGGTAATTAGTTCCTGACGGCAACTTGGTGTTGGTGAGATGATGATGGGGTTGGAATTGGGCATGTCGTCTCGATTGTTGTAGTGGAAGATCTCCAGTTAACTTTATAGAATAAATTCATTTTACTAGAAAATGTGTATGTAGTTCTTTATTTAAAAAGGAACCTAATTTCTATAAAGTGTTTACTTGAACAATCTTATTGTATAAACTTCCATGTAAATAAAGTGTTTATTTCGAAAAATAGCGTTGATATTTGTTCTGCGAAACTAGAAAACAACCTTTATGTACTAAGACCATTAGCAATTAAAGCCCTCTATAACACTGAAATATTTAAAACTGTGGTAACTCAACATAAAAGACTTAAAAGTTCTCCTAAAAAAAATGCTCAACTTTGGCACCTGAGATTAGGACACATCAATCTCAATAGGATTGAGATCTTGATGAAGAATAAAATTCTAAACGAGTTAAAAGAAAATTTTTTTACCTGTGTGTGAGTCATGCCTTGAAGGCAAAATGACTAAAAGACTCTTTACTAGAAAAGGTCACAGGGCCAAAGAACCTCTAGAGCTAGTACACAAGTCTGAATCTTTTGAAAAGTTCAAAGAAGGTTGAAGTTCAAAATGCATTAAATAGAATAATTTGATAGATCATGGAATTGTATCCCAACTCTCAACACCTGGTACACCTAAATAGAATGGTGTAGCAGAAAGGAGAAATTGAACATTTTGGACATGGTTCGGTCTATGATGAGTTACGTTTCCTTACCTGACTCGTACTGGGCTTATGCAGTAAAGACTGCAGCGTATATTTTGAACTGTGTTCCATCCAAAAATGTTACCAGAATACCTTTAGAGTTATGAAATGGTCGTAAAGCTAGTTTACGTCATTTTAGAATCTGGGGTTGCCCAGCATATGTGCTTGAGGCAAATCCTATAAAACTGGAACTTTGTTTAAAATTGTCCCTATTTGTAGATTATCCCAAAGGAACAAGAGGTGGTTTCTTCTTCTATCCTAAAGAAAATAAAGTGTTTATATCAACAAATGTTATTTTTCTTGAAGAAGACCACATAAGGGAGCACAAGCCTCGTAATAAAGTTGTGTTGAATGAACTTTCCAAACAAACTACTGAACCTTCAACATTTGTTGTTGAAGACCCAACACCTCAAAAAGAGTTATTAAAGTGGATCATAGTAGGTCAAATCCACTTCAAGTGTCGAGGGAACCTCGACACAGTGGGAGGGTTATGAATGTACCTGTCTGTTACATGGGTTTAACAAAAATCCTAGCTATGGTAGCTGACGGAGATGTTGAGGATCCATTGTCTTACAAGAAGGCAATAGAGGATGTTGACAAAGGTGTGTGGATCAAAGCTAAGGATCTCAAAATGGAGTCGATGTACTTCAATTTGGTTTGGGATCTTGTAGATCTACTTGATGGGGTTAAACCTGTAGGTTACAAATGGATCTACAAGAGAAAATGGGGTGCGGATGGGAAGGTGCAAACCTTCAAGGCTAGACTAGTGGCAAAGGGTCGTACCCAGGTTAAGGGAGTCAACTATGAAGAGACTTTCTCACCTATTTCCATGTTAAAGTCTATTCGGATCCTCCTGTCCATTATTATGACTATGAGATTTGGCAAATGGACGTCAAGACTATCTTTTTGAATGGTAGTCTTGAGGAGACCATTTATATGGATCAGCCCGAGGGATTCATAACCCAAGGTCAAAAGAAAAGGGTTTGCAGACTTAATCGTTCCATTTATGGACTAAAGCAAGCTTCTCGATCTTGGAACATAAGATTTGATATAGCGATCAAATCTTATGGCTTTTATCAAAATGTTTTGTATACAAGAGGATCATTAACAGTTTAGTAACTTTCCTAGTATTATATGTAGACTCCTACTCATTGGGAATGATGTAGGTCTACTGACTAAAGTAAAGAACTAGCTAGCGGCCCAATTCCAAATGAAAGATTGGGGAGAGGCCCAGTTTGTTCTGGGAATTCAGATCTTTAGAAATCAAAAGAAGAAAATGCTAGCTCTGTTACAAGCATCGTACATTGACAAGATGCTTGTCAAGTATTCGATGTAAAACTCCAAGACAGGTTTACTACCTTTCAGGCATGGAGTAATATTGTCTAAGTAACAGTGTCCTAAGACACCTCAAGAAGTTGAAGAAATGAGACGGGTCCCCTTGGCAGCCTAATGTATGCGATGTTATGTACTAGACCTGACATCTGCTATGCAGTGGGGATAGTCAGTAGATATCAGTCTAATCTTTGATATGATCATTGAACCATCATTAAGAATATCCTCAACTATGTAAGAAGAATGAGGGACTACATTCTCGTGTATGGTTCTAAGGATCTAATCCTTACTGGATACACGGACTCTCATTTTTCAGACTGATAAGGATTCTAGGAAATGCACATCAGGATCAGTGTTCACTTTTAATGATGGGGCAACAGTCTGGAGGAGCACCAAGCAAGGGTGCATTGTTGACTCCACTATGGAGGCCAAGTATGAAGCAACTTGTGAAGCTGCTAAGGAATTTGTTTGGCTCAGGAAATTCTTGACGAATTTGGAAGTCATTCCAGACATGTCAAAGCCCATCACATTTTATTGTGATAATAGTGGTGTTGTGGCTAATTCCAAAGAGCCTAGGAGTCACAAGTGTAGAAACACATCGAGTAGAAGTATCATCTCATCCGAGAGATTATGCATCGAGGGAACGTGATCATCACACAGATAACTACGAAGCACAATGTTGCTGATCCATTTATAGAAACCCTTATGGCTAAGGTGTTTAAGGGTCACCAACAGAATATGGGTCTATGGGACATGCCACGTTTAGACTAGGGCAAGTGAGAGATGTATATTGGATAGTTTGTCCCCTAGTTTATTGTTTTATGTACTTTGTATTTTAGTTTTACTTTTACATTGTACACCCCACTAGCTTTAAGTCAAGTGGGAGATTGTTGGGGTTGATGCCCTAAATCTTGTAGGGTCCCATAGTTTGTAATTGCAATGTACAAATATTTTATTTATGCAATAAAATATGTAATGTTTTATTTCAAAATTAGTTGTATTAACCACAAACCAATAAACTAACATCCAAAGTTATTTTGTAGCTTAAACATATACGTAGAGACATATGGGAGGATCATGTTTAAGTGATAACCTAAATGGTCTATAGTACATGGATAAGGCTGGATACTTATCATGGTGACACTACGAGTATGGCTCGCTTTGTAGATGTTATAATTGTTGTAAAGTGCTATAAATGATCTGATCTGAATCATTCATGTGGAGACATGTGATCGAGGATATTCTATAAAAAGGAGTTTGTATAAGACCGGACCACGAAATGTTTAGTCTCATTATATAACACCACACTAACATTTCACCAGGATGATTATAGGTAACATGACTTGAATCCTGAGTGAGTTATGAACTCCTGCCTATGAAGGTGGTCCTATGAATTGTATGGGTGATAGTGGCCAAATTTCCAACTTAACAAGCCTACCATTTTGGGGATTTGTCTGATTGGGGAACTAAAAACACAACTACACAAGAAGGAATTCACTCATACCCTAATGTTGGGGCAAGTAGATAAATTTCTCCCTTAAGAGCTGATTTCAGGGCTTGAACAATGGGACACCTCACCTTCTTCTAGTCCGAGAGAGGTTTGGTCATAGTTAGACTATGATTTATTGTTCATTAGAGGGATCAGTGGTGCTTAAGGAGTTAGTTGTAACTACAGGGGCAAAACAGTAATTTTGGTCAACTGTACTTATGAGCAATTTGTGAAGGGTCATCGTATTGTTGATTGATTATATCCAATGCATAAAGAAATATATATATGTAGTGCAAAGAGTGTTTTTGGTCTTTAGTGGAGTGCCCGTCAGTTAACGAATGGTGAATAATTTAATGAAATAGTATAATTAATTATTTATATACCCTTGAAGCTTCGAGCTATAGGTCTATGAAGTCCCCTCAGTAGCTCAACGAGAATAAATGAGAATAAGTTTTTGGATTAATTTGAGTTGTTCAAATTAATTGAGGAAATTAATTATATGTAATATAATTAAGTTAGTTTAATTATATGTGATATAATTACTATAATGTATTTGATACATTGTCTTAAGTATTTATTGGAGGAAATAAATATTTGAATATGATTCAAATATTAATTATATGAATTGGATTTATATAGTTGAATTTAATGTAAAAATGATTTATATTAAAAACCATTTGTGAGAGAGAAAAGAAACTCTAGGTTATATTGTATATGATACAATATTAAAACTATAGGTTATATGTTATATTTGATATAACATATAGTTTAATATATAGTATATGATAAGGTAGTTATCATATTAACATATATTAAATTATTTATGAATAAATAAATTATTACCCCCCCCCCTCCTCCCCCCCCACTCTACTCTCCCTTTCAATCCAAAATCACTAGAGCACCACACCTCTTGGATTCTCACCCACAGAATACCAAAGTCACCAATTGGTAGTGCCTCTTTTTGGAGTGTTCGTCTTTTTTACGTTGGAGAGGAATCGTGAAGGTTTGAGTTTTTCAAAGGTAAGGGTTTCTGAAACCCTATCTATTTTCTGTAATTTTTGTTCAGGATGTTGTGTTTCTGATTAAATGCATATGTTCTTTTCGTCTCTGTAAGATTTTATCTTCTGTAAAATTGGGGATTGGGACGATCCATCGCTTCTGTTTAAAGTCCCTTCATTGGGATCCTTCAACATTAACATTAGCCACAACAATAGTGTTGTTCGGATCGAGAATCAATGTCGTTAATTCGACTCCAAATTGAAACAAAAGAAAATTGAAAATACAAAACTACTCCTATTACTACTTTAACTTAGGAACAGTGGTAAGTCCGAGTCGATCCGCAGAGAAGCGCGATTAGTTTAATTAAGTTAATTTTCTAACCAGAGCGATAAATGGGGGGTGTCGGTGTGGAAGAGATAAATGCGTGAAATTGAAGTAAAAGGGTAAATGTAATCAAGGATATGAGTCTATCTAATTTCTAGAGCAAGAGAGAGTTCCTATGCAATTTCTTTCATTAAGCATCAATTAATTACACTGAATTTGTCAACCCCTCAACCTATTACAAATACTAATAGCCCAATTAGCCAATTTTGATAAAAATCCAAACCAACCCTAATTTACTTTAAAACTTTTCCTTCTTAGCGATATATAAGTTAAAATTGAAATGCATTAAGAAGGGTTCAATTGTTGAGATATACTACTGAAGGAAATCGGATTCAAGATTTTCATGAGCAGTGGAAGAAAGATAATTCCAAATCACAATCATAAATGAACAATGCATTTTCAATCGACTTCAAACAAACATTTATACAATTCATACAGAAATTACAACATGAAAAACTCAAATGCACAAAGGGAAAACTCTATGCAGATTTGAAGATGCGTCTCCACACTCCATTGCGAACCCGCTCGAACAACAACAAATTCGAACGCCCGATCTACACGACCGCAACACCGCAGCACAAACACCGCACTCGTCCTCAACGATTGCCTCGGCCACAAACTCCTCAGCAACACGAACGGCCTCCACAGTACCACGAACAACCTCCAGAAAACCTCGACGGTATTGAATTGAGTCTGACACCACCAACAAGGCTACCTTGGTATTCTCGGTGTGAGAATCCAGAGGGTGGGCTCTGTTCGGACTTGGCATGAGGCAGACGAAGTAGGAAACACCGATCGCGTACATGACTGGACAAGTGGGAGATGGCAGAGACCTATCGTATAGGTCGATGCCCAATTGTTTAGCTAAAGCTAAGAGATCGTCTAGCGAAATCTATGCGATCATTTAGCTCGGTCTGTTGCGTACAGACATTACACGATCATTTACTTTGGGCAATTGATCGTCTAGCAAAACTATACGATCGTTTAGAAAATACTGCACGATCGTTTAGCTCGCCACTGCACGATCGTTTAGTTCGCCCAGCCGTCGTTTAGTAAATCCGTATTTATTTGACAACTCAAAACACTTTTTCAATCGTTTGTGAAAACTTCTTTTTTTAAAAAAATAGGAAAACCACTTTTCTTTTAAACTCATGGTTACCATGAATCCAATAACCACCCACTCACTTGGTTATTAAAGAAAAATAATTAATTATCCAATAATTAATATTATTATAAATATAAATGATAACCAACTTATCATACTATATTTATATCCTATAGCTTTAATATTTCATCTTATGAAACATATAAACCATAGTTCTTTTTCTATTCCATGGTACTTAATGTAAATCTTATTTACATCAATCCTCCACTAGATGTATCTCATACATCAAACTGATTATATCATATACAATCAAAATACCTCTTCTCAATTTGAACATTTCAAATCAATACCAAGAACTGATCCTCAATTGAATCCATTGAGCTACCAAGGGGACCTTATGAACCTGTAGCTCGAAGCTCCAACGGTACGTGAATAATTGACTAAACTCTTTAGTCACAGGATCCACCATCTTAACTGTCAGGCACTCCACTAAAGACCGACAGCTGAACTCTCCTTACCACAGATATATTATGTGTCCATCTTAACCAATCAGCAGTGCAACAACCCTTCACAGATCGCTCGTAAGTACAACTGGGCCAATAACCATTATGCCCCTGTAGTTACATCTGTCTCCTTAAGTACCACTGATTCCTCTAATGAACATAAGTCATAGTCCTACTATGGCTGAGTCTTCTCTTCCAAAGAGAAGCTGTGGCCACTATGTTCAAGCCCCGGAATCAACCCTTAAAGGAGCAATCTCTCTACTTATCCTTACTTCGAGAAAGGAGTGAATTCCATCTTATGGATTGAGTTCCCAGCTCCCAGATCAGACAAGTCCCCTAAAAGGTAGGCATGTTAAGTTGGCAATTTGGCCACTCTCACCCATACTAATCAAATGACTACCCTTAAAGGCAGAAGTTCCCAAAACACTCAGGATTGAGGTCGTGTCACCTATAGTCGTTTAGGTGAGATGAGTAAATTCCATAATTAAATAACACTTATTTTATTCATTAAACAATGTGTATCTTTACAAAACAACTCTGGGAGAATTAGGACACCAATCCCAACAACTTCAAGCTGGAAAGCCATATCTTATAGCATGATTTATTTGGAAAAGATTATATTAAGGCATACATGCATTTGGTTAGAAAACGTCTAGACTTCACACATGTGATCCTAGTACGTGCAACTTAATCAATCAATGTTGCATAGGCTATGCGATTTTGCAAACAAGAATTTCAACAAACTAATTTGTCAGAAAAATTTATCAAAACTCTATTAATAATAAAATGAATCCATCCAAAAAATTTACAAGAGTTTAGTTCAAGAAATTAAACATAAAGCTCTTACTTAATGAAATTAGATAGAGATTACTTCTCAACTCATAGACAAATCAAGAAAGAACCTCCAATCCATCGATTACAACCCAAGATAAAATGCAAAACTAACCTAAGGATACTAAAATTTGAAGGGAATAGAAGAATAAGGAAGTCTAACTTCGGCCTCCATTAAATTGGCCTCCAAAAATTCAGCATTCACCTAAAAAAATCAGCATAAATTGACCTAGGGCCGAGGAGAAGTATATATAGAGACCAATGCAGAATTGCAACGCTTGGAATATCATTGCAACGTTGATACAACTGAAGAGAAGCATCTGGCAAGAAGTCTAACACTCACTTGCACGCGTGCACCTTGTTGCTTGTCCGTCAATGATCGCAACGTCGGAATGTTGATGCTTCTGTCTTCAAGCGTTGAAGTCCAAGCATTGATATACGTTGGAACACTGAAGATGATTCAAGTGCGGAGCGTCATGACACTTGAAGTAGCGTTGCAATGATGAATCCACTGCCAGATACTCGCTACTCAACGCTCGTTGACTTGGTACTCTTTCATTCGGAAGAATTCGATGGCATTTTAGTAATTTCAGCTCCTTTGAAGCCTGGATGCTCAAATCAACTCCAAGTTACTTCAAATTAACCCCGTTCTTCACCAAATGATTAATTCTATCTATTGATTTCTCGATACCTACGAAATAGGGAAATAAACACATAAAATCTACTAACGAGCCTGAATTAAGCTAGGAATAATAGCTCTTTTTTAGAGTTATCCAGTGTCATCATCAATACCAACACCAGCATCCACATCCTCATTTTATCTCTTTGACTAAAGCTCAGAAAAAGGAGTATCATTATCAATATTTTCATTAGAACCATTTTCAGAACTAGGAAATTTTCAAGGATTCTGTTTACTAGTTTCAAGGACAATATCAGACAATAATGCATCCTTCAAATTCTCATCAGTAGACAATGTGTTACCAACAAAATCATGATTCACATTTCCTGATTCATTCATGGAAATTGTCTCAAGAGAAGCATTAACACCTTCTTTAACAAAATGCATGGGTTCATCAACAACTTTTTCAACATTCAAACCAACAGTAGTTGAACATAGGGATTGTGGATATAGAAGCAATTGTCTAAAATTACTTTTCAACAAATTCATTTGACACATGCCCATTACACACAAGAATATTTCCTTTTTCTATAACAGTAGAATCAGAAGTATGTGTTCCATGCCTAGTGCTTACCATCCTTTCAAACACCTCAATTAAAATAATTGCAACATTGATTAGTCCTTTGTGTTACCAAACAAGATGGGCCACATTCAGTTCAAGACTGGCCTCAAATCGTTCTGCATTTACAAATACTTTGGGCTGAGTAATATACACTTTTCAGATAACCATATAGAAAGGAATCCTTTACATTTATTTAGTATAGTTTAAATTTCAGAACACCTGATATACCAAGCACAAGTCTAATTGCTTCCAACCTTACAATAGGGGCAAAGGTTGCATTAAAGTCGACGCCTTCTAATTGAATGTAGCCTTGAACTACTAATTTGACTTTATTTCTGGTCACATTCCCATTCTCATCTGCTTGTTCTTGAAGATCCAGTTTGTCCCAGTTACATTCACAGACTCAAGTCTAGGTACAAGAGTCCAGATATCGTTTCTAACAAATTGCCCAAACTCCTCCTACATTGCATTGACCCAACATTCATCTTCTAGTGCTTCTTTGTCATTCTTATGTTCAACAGGAGAGATGAAACAAATATTGTTGATCATCTCAAGATAGTATACTCTATCTTTCCTTCTGGTAGTCACTCCTACATCAAGATCACTAATTACGTTACGAGAAAGATGATTTTTAAGAACCCTACTAGAAGGCTGTTTGTTACTATCCTTTGTCTGGTTAGGAACACTCAAGTTATTCCCCATAGGATCCTTTAGAATCAGGTTAGACGACATATCAGTCAGGATGCTAAGGACATTAGTATTGACAAAGGGAATGGAGTAGGAATTTTCTTCCATAGTAGAGGAGGACCTGAAAGAGGCAGCATCATCATCAATCACAACGTTAATGGACTCCATTATAGTGCGGATTTGTTTATTAAAGACAAGATAGGCCCGATAATTTAAGGCATACCCAGGGAAAATTCCTTCATCTGACTTTGAGTCCCATTTCCTCCTGACCTTCTATCAACCAGAATGTAACATGTACTTCCAAATATGTGAAAATACTTTATATTCGGTTTCCTTCCTCTCAACAACTCATAAATAGTGCTCGAAGTTCCTAGTAGCAAAATAATCTTGTTATGAATGTGACATGTTGTATTAAGTGCATCTGCCCAAAACTGGTACGATATATGTTTGACATGCATCATCGCGCGAGTCATCTCCACAAAAGTTCGATTCTTCCTTTCCCCAACTCCGTTTTGCTGAGAAGTAATGAAAGCTGAGAATTCATGATGAATTCCAGCTGATTGGCAGAACTCAGAAAATTGAGTGTTCTCAAACTCCCTACCATGATCACTACAAAATAAATCTTTTTCGCGATGTAATTGAAGACAAAAAGCTTGAAATACATAGAATGTAACTGATTTATCACGACAAAACAGACCCAAGTGAATATGGAGTAGTCACCAATAACAACTAAGATATATCGTTTACCACTTAAACTCTCTGACTCCATAGGACCCATGAAGTCCATATTTAGAAGTTCGAGAACACAAGATGATTCAGAATAACCTGTCTTTTGTGAGAAGTGTGAGTCTGTTTCCCTAATTGACAATCCC
Source organism: Benincasa hispida (assembly GCF_009727055.1). Taxonomy (NCBI): domain Eukaryota; kingdom Viridiplantae; phylum Streptophyta; class Magnoliopsida; order Cucurbitales; family Cucurbitaceae; genus Benincasa; species Benincasa hispida. The sequence continues at coordinate 18,606,784 of NC_052356.1, forward strand.
TACAAATAATTTCAGTTGATACAAGTAGAGAGGGGAGACCAAACATAGCATTCTTGCTAAGAACCTTCTGTATAGTCTTCATGCTTACATGCCCAAGGCGTTTACCATAGGCTGGCTTCACCTTGCTATAAGAGATTACAAACCTACAAAGAATTGTCAGAACTCCACAAGTAACAATTATCAGACGAGTGTGTACCTGTCATGATAAGAACTTTGACATCGTCTGTAACAACACATTTGTCTTTGGTAAAACTCACTTTCAAACCTTGATCATATAGCTGGCTAATGCTTATGAGATTAATTGTAAGCCCTTCAACCAACATTACGTTGTTTAATTTAGGAAGACTTGGATAATTTAGAGTTCCTTTTCCAATGATATTACTATTGGGATTGGTGTCCGAATTCTCTCAGAGTCTCGTAGTTTGTAAGCTTTGTACACCTTGTTATCAATAAAATAAGAGTTATTTTATTTGCATTTACTCATATCCAATAAACAAAGATTCGTGGTTATTGTATGTAAACTTAAGCATGTATATGAGAGATACAAGTGGATCATGCCTTAAGTAATAACCTAAAAGGTCTGTAGTATAAGGATTAAGGAGGGATACCTTATCCTGGTGACACTACAGATACGACCCGCTTTTTTTAGGTTTACAAGTATTGTGAACTACTATAGATGGTCTAATCTTGACCATTCATGTGGAGACATGCGAGCGGGAGTGTCCTATACAAAGAGTTTGTATAAGACTGAACCACGAGATAATTCGTCTCTTTATATAATGTCGTTGATACTTGAGACTTACATCTCACTTAAATAACCATAGGTAACATGATCTTAATCTCGAGTGTTTTGGGAACTCCTGCCTTTGAGAGTGGTCCTTTGATTAGTATGGGTGAGAGTGGCTAGATTGCCAACTCAACAAGCCTACCTTTTTGGGATTCGTCTGATTGGGGAGCTGGGAACTCAGTTACACAAGATGGAATTCACTCCTTCCCCGAAGCGGGGTAAGTATCACAACTGGATATTTCCAGATAAGAAAAGTATTTTGTAGAAAAATATTTTGATGTCACAACTGGATGTTAAGACTTTATTTGACACATCTGTAGAATCACTGTCTTATAGAAAATTACAAAACCAACAAACCAAATCTCCAACACCTACTGTAAAACTCCCTCTTTTCGTTTTCTTTGCTTTTATTTTACTATTCTCATTAAATCAATCTATTCTATGACTAAAGGCTCGTTTGATAATGATTTAGTTTTTAGTTTTTGTTTTTTGAAAGTTAAGTCTATAAACATTACTTCCACCTCTAAATTTCTTCCTTATTTATCTACTTTTTACCAATGGTTTAGAAAACCTAGCCAAATTTTGAAAACTCAAAAACGAAGCTTTTAGAACCTTGCTTTTGTTTTTGAAACTTGATTTAGAATTCAACCATTGCACTTGACAAAGATGAAAACAAAATAGTTTCCAAACAAGGCCTAATTTTTCTCACCCCTTTGCAGCTTATTTTTCCACACTCTTTCAGGTGAAACTAGAATAAAGTTTTAATTCATATTGGCAATAGCTTGATAAACACTTACCTGTAAAGAACAACCGCTTCTGTTTTAGAGCTATATATATCTATACTTGAGTGCTGTAATGTTCATAGGCCCAACCTGAATTGGAACTCCCCAGTTAGCATTCATTCTAAGGTCTATGAATATCAACCAAGAATGATGTTTAGCAAGAAAACTTTGAAAGACTAATAAATAAACCAGTTCACAAAATCTTTTAAAGCTTCAAGGTATCTCCGGCACCGGCAATGTAGTTGCGAGCACAGCTTCTTTTTCACAACAACGTTGGCAAGTTCAGTAACAATACTCAGTTTGTCGAAGTCACAAAATTTTCTCCCTTCAAGCCATTATATTTGTTGAATGCTGGGCTCCAACAAGAGAAAAAGCACCTGAAAGCTTCAAGATGCTTCTCTTCTCCTCAAACATATCCTGTGATATAATAACAAACATCAAAAACTTTTGCTCAAACCACTGCCTGAAGAATATTAAAGACAACTAAAACTGCAGCAAGTAGTACCTGGAGTATTCCAAGCTCAATTCTTCAGGCATACCTTATGAATCAAGAAAACTAAAACTGTTCACAAAAATTCTTTCAATGTTGTGTAAGAAATGGTTGACAAATAACTGTGGGTTGAGTACTGGTGTTACAACTTCACAAACAGTAAAAAGGAATAAGTTGGTGTACGAATATAAGGATAAAAAAGTTATCTAAAATTGAATGTGATTATTAATTGACAAATGTGCAGACTGGATTACCAGACTCCCTATGCTTTTACAGCTACAACATTAATAACAATGTTCTTCAAATTATAATGTGTTTTTTAAACGAGAAACCTACTATACCCACCTTCCGATGCGGCGTAGAACATCGAACTAGTTGGAGGTCATCTATGCTAATTCAATGCATTTACCCCCGTTTCTCAATGGCTTCTATGTATTCTCTTATTATCCCTAATAATAACTAGTGTAATATTTCTACACTCTCAATTACTTTAAATATTTTCATATAGTTACCTTTGAAAGGTTCGTGTGCTACTATTTTACCTTGATTGGCCAAATGGAGAAAAACACTTTTTAAGTTAAAGAACTTTTAAAGAAAAAAATACACATAGGATTCGAAGAAACTTTCAATTATTAATTATAAACTGCTCAACATATGGATTTTAGTCACGCCTTATACTAGAAAATTACCACAAATAGCCATGATGAAAATAACTTTAACAGAAAAAAGAAATAATAGATAAGAGTTTAGAGAAAACTAGATATACAGCATCACAATGCTGCAGCTACGAATTATCATTGAGAGGTCTTTCGACGATCTCTAAGGTTCTGCATGAGGCTCCCATTTTTTCTAAGAACTTTTCTTCTTGTATTTCAGTTCTATTAGTAATTTATACTAAGATATAAATTAAAGGGGGAATATTAAAATTATATCTAAATTCTCACTTCTATAGGTTAGAGCCAAAAATGTTAACGATCATAAAATTACCAAAATAATTGAGAGAAGAAAAAGAGAACGACACTAGAAAATATACTACTTTATCCCAAACTCAAGACTACGTCTAGTCTTCTGTAACTGCAGGTTCTACTATAACGAAGATTTCAAATATTCAAAATTTGTATTACAAACCTCTCTCCAAATAGCCTAATGTGAACTATTTGATTCTCTACGCCAGAACTCGATTTTTTGGAATTAACAATAAAAGAGGAATGCCCAAAACGTACAGAGATACTCACTGTATTCTTTTTTTTTTTTTTCTTCACTACTGAACACTAAAATTACTGCCGCATAAAAAAACTTCTGCTGCCAGTCACACTAACTGCCGTCGGTCTTCTTTTTAACTTTAATTTTGCGCTAATAAAACACACATATATGTGTTTGGTGCAAATAGCCTAAAGGCCCAAATGGGCCAAAGCCCAAAAACCAACAGCTAATGGCAACCATTTTTTTTTCCTTCTCCCAATTTTGTTTTCTGTGATCTCCAAGGTTCTGCATGAGGTTCCAATATTTTCTTTAGAACTTTTCTTCTTGTATTTCAGTTCTGCCCTCCATTGGTGTAAAACTTAAGTCCTTTTATAGAAAAAAATATGAGGGACCCACTTAGAGATCAATTATAATTTTATAGGTTCTGGTATTACTAAAGGGATCAAATTCCACAACAAAAGTGCATGAACGCGTATGCTTTTTAATTTACATTTGAGCATGTGAAGAAATCAAGAGAATAGAGAATGACCTTCGAAGACAATTCTTCAATTTTCTTGTGATCACGATCTCAGCAACTCTTCTTCCAATCTCAAACAAGACACTGCCACTATGTTTTTCCCGCCATTCTCCAGCAAAGATATAGCTAGTGGCAACCCAATTTGGAAAACAAGGGAAGATATTTATAAAGAAACATCTTTCTCTGTCAATTTTTTGTGTAATGAGAGATATGGAAGTTGAGAGAGAATTGAGAGTAAAAAAAAAAAAAACAAGAACAATTCTTCTCTCTTTTTCTATGCAGAACGATTATGCAATTTTTAGTGAAGAGGGAAATAACTCCCGTCCCACTTACATTAACTCACATTAACTCCTTTTTAACTTCATATAGTTAATTTTAATATTTAAATTTAATTTAATTTAATTTAATCAAATAATTATTAATTAATCTTAATTAATTAAATATCACATATTTAATTAATATTACATTTCAATCATATTTAAATGGACTTCCCACTCATAAACTATAAGGGTTGTTTGGGGCGCTGAAATGATATAGGATGTAGGGAATTCTGATGTTTGGAGAGTTTTGATGTCTGGGGAGTTCTGATCGAGTATGAACGATCATGTATGTTCAAGCACTGAGATGATATACAAGACACGAAAGGAAAATGACGGTGAGATACAAAACACGTTTCAAAAATAGGACCACAAACAATTAAAATCGTTGAGATATGATAATGGGTCTCCAAACACTGAGACGATATAGGATGTGGGGATATACCATCTCATGTTGGGTGATAACTTGTAGAAATACAAGTTATTTTTTGCTCTTAAGTTAGAACAACTAAGGTTTTTACTGATAGATTCTCTTCGTTTTTAGAAGAAACACATGGATTTATTCAAACATTAGCAAACTCATGCAAAAGAAGTTTTATTACTAAATATCGCGACACTAACGTATTGTATTACAGAATTTCAACGCAAGGATTAACGCTAACGCATTAGACAAGTGCCGCAGGAAAAGCTCTAACGCATGGGTCATGCGTCAGAGGGAGTTCAACGTAGAGAAGATTCATTGCTCCAGGCTGATTGTGTCACATCACCACTTGCAAGTATGGGCACCTGCAGCAGGCGACGTCTGAAAAGCTTCCACACAGCAGGCAGCGTCTGAAAAGCTTTCGAGAGTCAGGCGGCTAATCAGGGCATGGACTTTATGCTGACCAGGGCATAGACTTTAATGCTACCCATTCACTAAGTAGACATGAACAACGCCTATAAGTAGATGAAGTCCCTCCAGAGTTAAGAAGTTCGGAAAATTATCAAGAAGTTCGGGAAATTATCAAGATCCTTACTCTCTGTATATTGTAGTCATAGTTTTAGTTCTTAGAAGTTGTGTTGTGGTGCTAGACGATCAAAAGGGTTGAGAACCACCACCACCATCAGTCAGGGAGCGGAGGAAGCTACTTTTGAGAAAGACACTTCTTCCAATTCCTATACAAGTGATTGTACACAACGAGATTGAGCCAATGAAATACAAGAGATTGTATTATTTGGCTTGACTCAATTTCCTTCATCTCATTTATCGCTTTCATTTCATTTGATTAAATATTGCTTTTGTAAAGACTCTCTGTTTCCTTATAAAATTCATATATTTGATCCATCATACTTGCCATTATTTATTTCTTGTTTATGTTGAACGCATTAATATTTTATGCCAAACTTCATTCCAACGCTCAAGCCAACTTGACAAATTGGTGAAAAGCATCTTTAACTTGGATTGTTCGAAAGAATAACTAAGTTGCATCAAGTAGGACGTCTAGTATAGTTAGAGATAGACTTACTGGTGTCTATTGCATTCTGTGTTAGACGCATGCATCCTAGAGATAGGTTTTGTATGTTATTCGCATTGAGAAATGTTGAATGAAGTCTAACGCATGAACAAAAGATAAGCAAATCACTCCATCTCATCCACATCACATCCTCATCCTGATTTGTGTACATTCATCTTAGACCGACGCGTCCACTTATATTAAATTCCATTCTCACATGATCCATCACTAACTACTCAATTCTTTTGCATCTCTTGCACAGACACATCAATTTAGTGTAAATAACACATTTCTCACATTTATTTAGGAAAACCCCTACAATAGATACAACGCAAGGTCTGCGTTTGGTTAACTGAATCCCTGAGTTTGATCTTGGACTTACCAGGAACCTAAATTAGATTTATACTTGGGTCTGGTTTAGGAAAACTTGAACGTCATTAGAAGGAGTTGTGTGCGTTCTATTGCATATATCTGATACCCCAACGCGTTACATTAACTTAAACGCGTCAAAGCATAAACGCATCACTTACACTTAGAACTTATTCTTCCAATTTAGTTTATACAATACACTCCTAGAGCGAATCACGATAGTAACGAACATTGGGCCCCCAAACAACCCCATAGTTTTAATGTGTATCCCATTCACATTAAATTTAATCTATAGCTTTAATATGAATCTCATTCATATTAAATTTAACCTATAGTTATAATATGACTCACATTCATATTATCAAATATTTGAATCTTATTCAAATACATTATTTTCTCATATTATATAGTTTAATTTTGAATCTCATTCAAAGTTAACTTTATTATATAATGTATTTATATACATTATATTAATTGTATCATATACAATTAACATAAATTCTCTTATAATTTAAACAATTAAATTTCTTTCAAAATTAAAAAATTATTGTTTTACCGTTAGTAAGCTAGCAGAGGACCTAATGGACCTACAAATTAGAAACTTCAATGATATGAGATTAAATTAATTAAACTCTTTAATTAAATTAATCAATCTTCATTAACTATGAGTCACTCCACTAAAGAGTCACAACTACAATCTTCACACTGTAGATATATTTCTATGTCCATGGATATAACCAATTATCAGTAAATCAACCTTTCACGAATTGCTCGTAACTACAATTGGGTTGAATTACCATTTTACTCTTGTACTTACCTCTTACTCCTTAAGTTTTACTAATCCTCTAATGAATAACCTGTTTATGGTCCTATCATAAAACAAAAATCCTCTTAGGCTAGTGAAAGGGAGGGCCCCATTATTCAAGACTCAGAGTCAGCACTAAAGGGAGCAATTCATCTACTTACTCTAAAGATAGGAAGTAATGAATTCTGTCTTGTGTAACTATGTTTCCAACTCCTACTCGGATAAATCCCTAAAATGGTAAGCTTTTTAGTTCATAACAAATTAAAGAACTGCCCTCATAGACAAGAGTTTATAACTCACTCAGGATTGAGGTCGAGTTACCTATTGTCATCCTATGAAATATTAATCTCTTCAGTTAACGGTTTTATAAAGAGAGATTAATCATTTGATCACAGTCTTTTTGGTGTCGCTCCCAAAAGGCCACAAATCAAATAAATTTATAATATCACCGAACTAACTACTTATACTAACTACTAGCACAAGTGGCAAGTTCAGGGTCAAATCATAGGGAAGCACGGAAGATTAGTTCCGCGAAGCTCATTTTTAGTTAAAGCGGTAAATGGAAGGGAGGGCGGAGGGTTGGTGTAGATTGATAATTAGATATGCATCAAAGATAAAGTCCAAGAAAGTAAAAAGGTTGAAATGCAATTAATAAAGGTGTTCTAGCTTAGAGGATAGTGATCGGAATGACTCAATGTAACCTTGTTCAACGAATTATTCAAATTTAATTTTATGGCTCTTGATTATGCCTAACCCAATTAGTTAGAAATCCAACCAACAATACTAATTACCTAATTAGCTATGCATGCTCGAACGACTCCATATTAAACATATTTATCTAACCATATTACGCTCTATGGCTTATGTTAGGATGAGCATTTAATTTCCACCATCTAATTAAACATTCAATATGGTTTCCCCTAGGTCAATAGGAACAATGCTCTTAGTTATAGACAACCAATTACAAGCCTATCTAACCTTTTGCTTCTTAGAAATTTACTTCTAATTTCATCTCACATATTATAAGTCAATCTCAAGAATTCAATTATAAAATCCCAAGTAGTTTATCAGATAATCAGGAGAAAATATAACTGCAAAACAATTCAATCAGAAAAGAAACTCATAGCCAACATATAAAAATGCATTCAAATAAAACTCCCGAAAATACAATGAGTTCATCCCAAAATCCTCTAAACTAGAAACCCATCAATCTTATCTTTCCATGGAGATGGAAAAGACAAGATCCGACTTCATATCTACAAATTACATGAGGGAAAGGAAGAAAAATATAAGTGGAAGAGAAAACAGGGGATGAAATTTGGTTGGAGGCCGAATGGGATTGATTACTTCTGCCCTAAAATTGAAAGATGATTTATATAATAGTCGCAGTGGCGCCGCAGCGTCAAGGGCAACGACGTGGCACTGTGGATATTTTGCTGCAACATAAGCGTAGAGTGTCACGATGCCCAATGCTATGCTCGGGTGAGCACTCGCGTCTGCCTCTTCTGTCAAAATACGTTGTGTCGCGGCGTTGTCTTGATTTTCTTGAAAACGATGTTCTTTATCTTGCAACATAATATTATATGTGGTATAGGGTAGTTACGCTAGCTCCGGGGGCATTTTGGTCATTTTACACCTTTTGAAGCCTAACTGCTCAATTAAGCTTTTAATTGCTCCAAATCAACCCGAACGACCGTAATGGTTGATTCTGCCTCCTAGGTGCCTGAAACCTGTAAAAACACTAAATAAACACATTAAAAACAGTTACATGTCTCTACATGAACGATTTGGATCAAATCGTTTGTAACACTTACAACTCTTTAGGATCTACAAAGTGGGTCGTATCCGTAGAATCACTAGGATATGACACTCAACCTTATCTATATACTACATACCATTTAGATTATACTTGAACATGATCCACCTATATGTCTACCATATATTGTTTAAGTTATATAAAATAACCTTGAATATCTGTCCTTAATGGATAATTGCATATATAAAATAATCAACCATTATTTCAAATAACTTATTAACTACGAAGCTTTAGGGCATACATTCTAACAGCTACAGATTGTGCTAGAAAAAAGTGACAAGCAACATCCCTTATCCCTACAACTTTCAATGTTCAGACAACTTTTCAAAATTCTGCAGTTCTTAGGTGATTTGACCTGCTCAGATTTATTTGATAGTGCTTTAGGATAATGTTGGTTCAATGTATGAAGCTTCTATAGCATGACGATGATTTGACAGCTTCATGCACCTCAGCCACTTTCAGTTGATTTGACATGCTTAGTTGCTCAGGCGGCGTGTCAGGATAAGGTGGGTTCATATGTCGGTTTAAAGCATTAGGACTTCCCATCATGTTCTAGGTTAGAACTTAGGGAGTGCTACAACATCATTTCTATTAAAGCCTTAAGTCTTTTAATAAAAAATAATTCCCTCATCATATTATTGAAGTGTACAGGTGAGTATATATATAAGATACAAAAGGAATAAAACTAACTCTAGTTAGTGTAGTTAGAGTTAAAACTAACTCTAGTCAAAGTATTTAGAGTACAAAAAATTAATAAACTCTAATACAACCCCTCAAGATGGAGTGATGAAGTTAATGACACCCATCTTGGACAGTAGAGGAAGAAAAACAGAAGGAGAAAGGGATTTTGTAAAGAGGTCTACTAGCTGGGAAGAAGACCGAATTGGCACGAGCTTCTCGATTCCTTTGGCAACATGATCACAAACAAAATGACAATCTAGTTCAACGTGTTTCGTACATTCATGAAACATTTGATTAGTTTCTATATGAATAGCAACATCATTGTCACAAAATATCAAAGTTGGCAAATTTGAAGTTATTTGTAAGTTGGATAGTAGCTGATGTAGCCAAAGTAGCTCACTAGTTGTGGCAGCCAATGCACGGTATTCCGCCTCAGTAGAAGATCGTGAAATAGTGCTTTGTTTCTTGGCTTTCCAAGAGACAAGAGAATCTCCAAGACAAACGCAGAAGCCTGTAGTAGATTTTCGTGAATCAAGGCACGAGGCCCAATCAGCATCAGAGAAAGCCTTCAACTGAAATGAAGAAGAAGCTTGTAAAAATAGGCCTTGACCAGGAGACGACTTGAGATATCTCAAAAGAGTGTGGACAGCATGTAGATGAGACTGTCTTGGCTTAACAACAAATTGGCTAAGTTTGTGGACAACAAACGTGATGTCAGGTCGAGATATGGTCAAGTAGATGAGTACCAAATCAGTCTACAATAAAAAATTGGATCTTTCAGTAGTGTACTTTCATCAATGTACAACTTTACATTAGGATCCATAGGGATAGAAGATGGCTTGGCTGCCAAAAAACCTGAATCTTCTAATAAATGTAGTGTATAGTTCCTTTGGGACAAGAATATGTCTTTTGTTGAACGAGCAATCTCTAACCCAAGGAAATAGTGCAGGGAACCCAAATTCTTTAACCTAAACTTGGCATTCAATAGTTGTTTTAAACAAGTGATCTCATTAGTAGATGCACCTGTGATGATAATATCATCTACATAAACCAAAAGGGCAATGAAAGAAGTGCCACTGCCACGAACAAAAAGAGAATAATCACTCTTGGATTGTTTGAAGCCAGCATGAGAAAACTTATCAAACCATTGATGTGAGGCTTGTTTCAACCTGTAGATTGATTTGTGAAGCTTGCATATAAGTTTCTCTCCCTTAGATGTAACAAGATTATGCTTGTAGCCCAAAGGAAGGTCCATATACACCTCTTCAAGGAAATCACCATGTAAAAATGCATTATTCACATTGAGTTGGACTAATGTCCAGTTGAGAGGGGCAACGACGATTAGTAAAACTTTGACAGTCACAAGTTTTGCTACCGGGGAAAAGGTTTCAATATAATTGAGCCCCTCTTGTTGGGCATACCCTTTTGCAACCAGGTGAGCCTTGTATCTTTCAATGGTTCCATCTGCTTTAAACTTGACTTTATAAACCCATTTACAACCAATGGAATGTTTGTTACTGGAAGAGGGGCAACGGACCAAGTGTTGTTTGTTTCCATGGCTATGTTTCTTCAGTTATTGCCTTACGCCAATGTTCATGAGAAACGGCTTGGTGGTAGAAATCAAGTTCAAAAATAGAGGAGACTGATAAAGCAAAGTGCTTGTAATCAGAAGACAACTTGTCATACCCATGGTATTTATGTATAGGAAATTTTATTGTTGAAGAGGTAAGTGGTTGAGCCTGTATGAGACTGCAGTGGTAGTTTTTCAGGTATGAAGGAGGGTTAATGGCTCGAGTAGAACGTCTAAGAATGATTGGCTGGTTGTTGAGAACTTGTGTGGGCATATCTAGTGAAATTTGGTTTTGTTTAGGAGGTGAGATTGAGGCTAGAGTAGTTGAGGCCTGTATAGAAGAAAGGTTGTGGGTTGAGGGAGAGTTTTCAGTCTGAACAGGAAATGAATGGGGTGCATCCATGTCAGAATTAGGGAAGTGGCTGGGGCATGTATCAGCTGTGTGGTTATGTTCATTAGCTGCTAGAGTATGGGCTGTATAACTGCCTGAATAGTCAAAGGATGTAGGTATGACAAGGTCGGGAAATAAATCAATAACATGGTCTTGATGTGTGATTTTGTGAAAAAGATATAGTTTCATGGAAAACCACATCTTTTGAGACAAAAAACATCTAATTTTCAATATCATACAACTTGTATCCTTTCATTCTAGGAGGATATCCCATGAAAACCGATGGAATAGCTCGTGGATGAAATTTAGATATATGGGAAGGCAGAGAAGCAGAAAAACAAAGAACCAAACACTCGAAGCATTAAATAATCAGCATGTGATTAGTGAAAACGAAAATAGGGGGTATTTCAGTCTAAAACAGAGGAAGGAGTTCTGTTAATAAAAAAAATGCAGTTGTCAATAAGCATTCATCTCAAAACTGAATGGGAACTCGGGATTGGAACATCAAGGCTCTTGCCACATTTAATAGTTGTTGATGTTTCCTTTTAACCACTGAGTTTTGTTCAGGGCGTTCTAGACATGAAAATTGATGAACAACACCTTTGGATGAAAAGAAATCTTGAAAGGAAAACTCAGGAGCATTGTCTAACCTAAAGCATTTTACCTTGGTTTCATACTAAGTTTCAACTAAAGCAAAAAATTGTGGAATAATCTTTAAGACATCATACTTGTTCTTCATTAAGAAAACCCATGTATATCTTGAAAAGTCATCAACAATAGTGAAATAAAATAACGATAGCCAACATGTGTGAAAGTAGGGTGAGGGCCTTAGGTGTCACAATGGATCAATTCAAACATTTTATTTGCTTTGATTACAATGAAAACTCAACCGTTTTTGCTTTGTTAAAGGACAAATCAAACAAGGTTCATGTGTAGAAAGTCTAAAAGAATCAACAGATATCAAGTTCTTTAAAGCAATCAAGTGTTTGTGAGAAGGATGTCTAAGTCTATCATGCCAAATAAAAGCTAAACAATGAGATGTATTACAGACAACAGCATCTGTAGGAACCTGTCTATCTTGTTGTTCAACATGAAATAGGTAAAGACCTTGTTACAAGCTAGCCATGCCAATCATCCCCAAAGATAACTTGTCCTGAATCATACAAGAAGATTCAACAAATTTGACAGCAATAGGTAATTGTTTAGTGAGAGCAGTGATAGAAATCAAGTTGAAGGAGAAATCAGGTATGAACAGAACATCTTAAAGGATAAAGTTAGAAGATAACTTCACATTTCCCATATATTGAACAACAATCTTAGACTGATTTGGAAATGAAACTGAAGCATTTGTAACAGGCATAAGAGATATAAAAGCATCCTCTTGATAACATATGTGAGTTGTTGCTCCAGAGTCTAAAAACCAAGCACCAGATGTAATAAGAGAATCATGGGAGTTGGGACAGATACCTGTAACATGTGAGGTAGTGATAATTGATTCATTTTCAATATTGGTCTTGGCTAAATGAGACTGTAATAATGACAATAATCCCTGACACTGTTCAGAAGTCAGAGAAGAGAGTGAATCAGATGGGGCTGCCTTCTCGAATGAAGGATTTTTCTGATTAAGTCTATGGCCGGGTGGATAGCCATGAAGCTTATAGCAATGGTCGACGGTGTGGCCATAAATGTTCCAGTGAGAATAAACAGGTTTATCATTCTTCTTGGATGTATTTGATCGATTGGATGAATTAGTGGTAGGTCTATTGGCTATTGAAGAGTTATGGACCATGAGGGCAGTAATGGAAGAAATGAAAGGTGTCGTAGTAGGGGATGGGATTGCATGTTGTTCTGCCTCTTGAACAATCAAGGAAAATGTTTGATTGATGGTTGGTTCAGGTTCCATTAGTAGCAATTGGGCTTGAATTTGAATGATAGAATAATTGAGACCCATGAGAAAGATCATTGCGTATATAGTTTAAAAGTATTGAACTAAACAAGATCTTTGACACCACCACAGGTACAACGACCACAAGAACACATTGGCTAGTAAGAAGCTAATTTATTCCAGAGAGCTTTCAATTTTGCATAATAAGCAGTTATAGAAGTTTGATCTTGAGAAAGATTTGATTACTCACATCGAAGTTGGAAGACTCTTGGACGATTCTTGCGTTGATATCGTTCCTAAAGGTCAACCCATATTCTGAGAGTAGAATCAGCAAAGTTAATGCTTGCAAAAATCTCCTTGGATAATGAATTAAGGATCCAAGTGGTGACTATACCATTGCAGATAATCCAAGAATTGAGAAAATCACCTGTTGGACGTGGAATAGATCCATCAATAAATCCCAATTTGTTCTTCACGGTGAGACTGATGACCATTGCTTGACTCCAAGATGTATACTTTGTTTCAGTGAGTAAATTGGACACAAGAATCAGATTGGTACTGTCCAAATGGTGAAGAACATAGGGGTTGGTGTATTGTTCAAGAACGGTAGGATTAAGCGACATTGATGAGGAGTCGAAAGTAGAAGAAGTGGTGGGAACGTTAGGGTTTCGTGGAGAGGGGATCGGGTCTTCACCAGAGAAGATCTTGTGTTTCACTTCTAATACCATATTAACATTACAAGAATTTTGGCCTTTAATGTTGATTGAAAAAAGTGAAATGGGATGTATAATGTCGATTTTTTTTTTTTTTTTAAAAAAGCAGATCTTTAATGTCGATTTTAAACCGACATTGTAGAGGTACCTTTAATGTCGGTTTTAAACCAACATTAAAGACCCGCTTAATTTTTTCCTCTTCACTCTCCCCCTATTTTCTATTTTCCCCCCAATTTTTTCATTTTTCCCGCTTCACTCTCCCCCTATTTTCTTTTTCCTCTCATTCTCACACTTTCTCTTCAGACCCTCTTCTTTCTCACTTCTTTCTTCCAAACCCTTGCCAATGGGTTGCGTAACCCATGCCGCCGTGCAACCCATGCAGGTCTATCGTGGTATAGATCTAGCTTCCGTGCAAGTCTGTTTGTCGTGCAACCCGCGCCGCCGCACCCAGTCCCCCGGATCTGAAGTCGCCTGGATCCATGTGCCGCCGTTCGTCGTTCGATCTAAAGTCCATATCTGAAGATCTGAAGTTCGTCGTTCGTCATTCGTCCAGATCAGTATGCTCTTCTTCTCTTTCCTCTCTTAAACTCACAGCAATTTTTATTCTTATGTTACGCCTCTCAACTTTTCTTTCAGCGCTAGACGATCGTGTAGATATGCGCGGCCACTGAACGATCGTGTAGGTAGGCATTGGACGATCGTCGATCGTGTAGGCGGGCGCTAGATGATCGTATAGCGGATGCGTGGGTGCTGGACGATCGTATAGCAGATGCGCTGGCGTTAGACGATCATGTAAGCGAGCGCTGGACGATTGTCAATCGTGTAGGTAGGCGCTGGATGATCGTATAGTAGATATGCGGGCGCTAAGCGATAGACTACACGATGACGTTGTGCGATGGGCATGAGCGCTAGACCTGTCTCTTATACACATCTAGATGTGTATAAGAGACAGGATCTGAAGTCGCTCGGATCCGTGTGCTGTCGTTCGTCGTTCGATCTGAAGTTCGTCGTTCGCCGTTCGTCCAGATCAGTATGCTCTTCTTCTCTTTCCTCTCTAACCTCACGTAATTTTTGTTCTTATGTTACGCCTCTCAACTGTTTGTATAAATGTCTTAATAAAAGCCAGTTGCGGTTTCACTTCAATATGTCTCTCTGCTCCTAGATTTGGGCCTACATTTTATGTGTCAATGGCCTTTGAAAATCAATTTGATTAATGGTTTTGTTGTATATGATACATTTGCTGAAGTATTGGCAAGAGGCGTTGCCAAGAGTTGCTCCTGCGTTGGGTATGCATGAGCAAGAGCAGTAAAAGCGAAATGTTGAGCACAAGACACTGGGTAGACGATCGTGTAGCAAATTGGTACCACTACACGATGAGGTAGGCAATCGTGTAGGCGGGCACTGAATGATCTGTAGCAATGCGGGGAGCTAAACGATGAAGTAGACGATCGTATAGCAGATGCACGGAGCTAAGTGATGCACTAGACGATCGTGTAGATATGCGCGAGCGCTGGACGATCGTATAGCAGATACGCGGGGCGCTACGCGATGGGCATGAATGCTAGACGATAGCCGTGCTGCGCTAGACGATGAGCAGACACACTACACGATAGGCGAAATGCTAAGTGATAGGCGATGACGTTAAGCGATAGGCGAATGCGTTAGATGATAAGGCGTCAATGCTAAATGATGGGGGTAGCTAAACGATAGCCTATGCGCAAGATTGTTTACTAAACGATTGAGCTACACGATGAGCCGTTGGAGCTAAGTGATAGATGCAGGAACTAAACGATTGATTGGCTTGAGAACATGTACATTACGCTAATTAAATACACTAAAAGAATGTTTAACTCACAGTTTTAATAAGTTTTAGTTGATGACTCACAGTTTTAAAAAGAAGATTCTCTCATATTCAACTATTGAGTTTTCTTGTTTTGCAGGTGCAACAAAGGAGTAAAGATTTGGTATCGCAACCTCTTTATGTTTTTTCTTAAGGAACTCTAGTAAAGAATTTTGCCTTGAATGTACCATTTATACACATTCTCAATAAACACGGTTAGTTGAATATGAATTTTGATCACATTTTCACTTTCAATCCTTTGTCTTAAACCTTTTTTGTTTGTGATCCTTTGAACAACTGTGGTCAGACAAAGATGCCTATAACCAGACACTACTAAAGCTGGGGGGGTCTGTTCAAGAAGAATTATGAAGGGATCCATACTTACCAAGTGGAGAGGGACAGTAAACTCATAATGTTTGTAAAATCATAATGTTTGTATTACTTGTAATTTTTGTTTTCAAGGGTTGAATTATTGTACGACCTTTTAAATTATAATTTTATAGTAGAATTTATGGATTAAATGTAATAGATTTACAATCTATACATAAATAATATGTCATAGCCACAGCGTTCAATGATGATGTGTCATGTTATACTTTTTACCAAAAAAATGGATTCGGCAACGGAATTTAAAAAAAAAAGGGACAGATTCAGGCTTCAATGTCGGTTAAGAATTTTAAAAAAAAACACAGGTTTTAATGTCGGTTGAAAATTTCACTGAAGACCTAGTTGCAACCGACATTGAAGGCTGTATTATTGAAGCCCTTTAATGTCAGTTTAAAACCGACATTAAAGGCAACCAACATTAAAGGGCTTTAATAACACTATCTTTAATGTCGGTTGTCAACCGACATTAAAGCCCAAATTTCTTCTAGTGTAAAGCCTTGAGTCTTTTGATAAAAAATCATTCTCTCATCATATTATTGAAGTGTACAGGTGGGTATATATATAAGATACAAAATGAATAAAACTAACTCTAATTAAAGTAGTTAGAGTTAAAACTAACTCTAGTCAAAGTAGTTAGAGTACAACAAATTAACAAACTTATGAATTATACTCCTATAGCAGCATTTTATAGATTCTTATAACATGTTTTTTTATTAAAACCTAACATTTCCTTTCTTATACTAGCTAATGGGATTTAATGTTTATTTGGCTCAAAACATGATATAGGATCGATTTAAGGGCATCAAATATCTTACTTTCATAAGAAATCGAGGCTCCAAACTTAAATCGTTATTTGTCCTCAAGTAACCCTCAAAACTTACCACATAACAAGCAATTTTACAATAGCATAAACTTTTCCTTCAGCATTCACTTCTTGGACTCCTCTTTGGTCAAGACTTCTTGCCATCTATACTTCAAGTCTTCATCATATATTTCTAAAACCTCACCACCTTGCAAAGCAACACCCTTTGTCAAGCATTGTTGCAGCCTTTTTCAGGTTACAAACGACATTCATTTTAACTATGATTTCTTATATGCTTCTTCTTCTTTATTTTTTTTAATAACAGTGGAAATTTTCCTTTTCTGGTGGTCGTAACTTCATTTTGGCTTGCTATCATTGGTGATGACAATAATCCAACTACGAGCACTACGCCAAGAGAGGGTGGTTTACCCATGTTCACTACCCTTTCTTATACATTTCAAATGGGATTTAATTTAGTTGTCTCAAAACATGTATAGGATCAATAAAGATTTATGATTTAAGGGCATAAAATATCTTACTTTCGTAAGAAATCAGCACAAAGTAGGCAAGCGAGAGGAAGCTTTCACGCGTTAAATTTTTGGGGAAGAGGAAAAAAATGAGTGCCTAAAAATTAAACTCTAAAACTTAATAACTCCTGGCATTTAAAACATGACAAGAAAATATAGACTAAACTTTGACATTTCTAAAATATCAAGTATTGTATCAATGTAAAAAAAAAAATCCAAAAAAAATCTCCCAATCTTTTTTACATTTTGACGTTTTTTCTTTAAAATTACCTATTCCTTGACAATGTTTTATAAAAATTTTAAGTAGTTAAAATTGCAAATGTCAACGGATGTAGTTTTTTTTTAGTGAATAATTATTTTTAAAAAGAAACAAATTGTTTTACGAAATATTTCTTTCAATGTCGGATCCAAGAGTTTAAGTAGGGGCACAAGTTCATATAAATATAATTTTAGAAGCGTCACTATAATATTCAAATCATATAATATTGCCAAAATGAGCATTTCGAAAAAAAAAAAGCAAAACCTAGAGACACACGCCCAATTTTCAATTTATTTTTTATTAAAGTTGCAACTGTCTCGAACTAAAAACCAATTACCAAATAAGCCTAACATTTCAAAAATATTTGTATAAAAATATATACACATATGTCAGAAAAAATAAAAATAGAATTAAGTCATTCTAGCATTAAAATTTTATATATATATATATGGTTATATCAGTAACAGTGGAAGCATAAGGATCATCTTAGCTCTTTAATTCACTAATTTTGACAAAATATAAAGTATGCTCTTGTAGAAAACAAGTGAGTTTCAAAACATACCTCTTATATAACTTCTTCAAAGCTCCTTCTCCAGCTGCTATCTTCTCCAATTCTTGTTGCAGAACACCTCAAGATCTTCCCCACTATTGTCTTGGTCTTCTAGATTGAGTTGTGGGACTCAAAACAAGCTTGAATCAAGGGATGAAGTAGAAATGTTCACTGCAGTAATTTTGTTGAAGAACTCTTTCTTCAAACTGAATTTTCTCTCAAATTCTCTATAGATTGCATGCCCGATTTTCACTCCAATCTCTTTATTATATTGCAGATCAACATGCAAAGGAGAGACTTGCATGAGTTGCAACTCATACTTGGAGAAGACAAGGCAAAGAATATGCATTTTGAGTGAGCAACTAAGGATATGGATAATGGAAAATCTTGTTTTTCCATTTTGTGTGTTTTGTTTTTCCCTTTTCAATTTTATCTCAAAAATCAAATTTTGATTTTATAAAATCTATTTTGATTTTAAAAATGAAAATTTTTAATTAATTTCATATATTAATTATTAAATAAAACTTAATTAATTTAATATTAAATATTAAATTAATTTTAACACATATACATCTTTATATATTTAAATCATATTTAAATATATAAATTCTCCTATTCCGTTTAATTCTCAAATTAAACATGTAATTATATCTCATATAATTAACAATTCCCTTAATTTTAATTTGAACGATTCAAATTAACTTATCACATTATTCTAGAGCTAGTCTGTTATGAGCTAGTAAGGGGATCATTTGTTAACTAATAGGTCACTCCACTAAAGCCCATAGTTGCACTCCCCTCACTGTAGATATATTATGTCCACATGATTTAACCATAATCAGCAAGTCGACAGGTTGTTCGTAACAACGATTGGGTCAAATATCTGTTTTACCCCTGAAATTACGTCTTATTCCTCAAATCCCTACTGATCCTCTAATGAACAATAGGTTTGTGATCCAATCACTAAACGAAACTCTCTTAGCTCAGTGAGAGGGTGTAGCCCTCGTTCAAGACCTGGATTCAGTACTTGAAAGAACAACCTTTCTCCTATCCCTAAATCGGATAGGCGTAAACTCCATCTTGCACCCTATGTCCCCAGTTATCTATACGGTCTTACCCCTGAAATAAGAGTCTTATTGAGCTGGCGCTGTTGAGCCAACTCTCACCTATGCAAATCTAAGGAAAATCCCGAATAAACAAGAGTCCATAGTTAGCTCAGGATTAAGATTGAGTTAACTAGATCATCTAGGTAAAATAGTCAGTCTTATACAGTAAATAGCGTTATAAAGTAAGAGTGACTTATTTCTTGGTCTTGATCTTATGCAAACTCATTGCATAGGATGCCCCCACTCCTCATGTCATAACATATACTAATTAGGATCACATCGTATGTAGCACTTTACAACTCTTTGTAACAATTGCAGAATATGCCGCATCCAATGGTGTTACCAAAAGGTGTCCAACCTTATTCATGTACCATAGATCATTTTGACTATTTACTTGAACCTGATCCACTTTTATGTCTCCACATAAAGTTCAAGTACTCATACAATAGTCATGGGTCTTAGTTTATTGGATTTAGACTTTCATACAATTTATGAAATCAGTAACAAGTATATTGATTATAGAAAATGTTTATCATTTTACAAACTGCGGGTTTTTAAAACATAAAACCCAACAATATATATATATATATATTGTGAAAATTTTTTACAAATAGAAAAATGTCAAACTATTTATAAATATAGAAAAAAAATATTGATAAACACTAATAGACTTCTATTAGTGATAGACTTGTATCAATTTCTATTACTGATAGTATCAATAATAGGCTTGCAATGGTTATATTCCCATTTTTTTTTCTTTTTTTTAAAATCCACAATATAATCTTAACCAAAGTTATATACAAATTGGTTAATATTAAAAAGGAAAAATAACTGTTGGAAAAATAACTGCCTTGCAACAGTTCCAAACCCCATACACAGGCTAATTAAAGGTTTACCAACAGACTACTAAAGCAAGCTCCATTCGACACGTGTTCCTGACTCCTTCATAGATCTATATCTATATTTTTTAATCAAATATTTCCTTTTTTATTTTATTTTTTTCTCCTTCATAGAAACTTAGGTTGGATTCTAATAGATATTTTTTTTTTGCACAAAAAAGATCGGAGATTTGGACAATACTGATAATTCTAATGGGTCAATTTCACTGTTTCCCACCACTTATTATAAGAAGGATTTACTTCTAATCATTTTTCCATTTGATTCTTTATTTTCCCTATTAGGGTAAATAAAACTTTAGTAAAAATTAAATAGTTAATTTTTTTTCTTAAAATTATTTTAGTAATATATTTAGGAAAATCATTTTAAAAGATAAAACTGTTGAAAATATTTTTAAGTATAGTAAAATATCATTGTCTATCAGTAATAGACCGCGACTACTATAGACATCTATCAGTGGACGATAGACTGCGATAGACATTTATCAGACATCTATAGATATCTATCGTCGTCCATTACTGATATATAGTAATATTTTGTTATATTTGTAAATAAGTTGATTATTTTTTTTTTATTTGAAAATCGGTCTACATATTTATTTTTTTTTATCCTTTTTTTTAAAAAATAAAATGGACAGATTCAACCTGAGACAAATACTTTAAACCAATTGATTTTTGTGAACTCCAATATATTTATTTAACTGTACAACAGGTTGCAATCTTTTTTAAGCATGTACTACACATATGGACAATCACACATTGCTCTTGCAAATAAAAAATATCTCATTCCAAATAATTCTCCACTAAGTAATGGTCATTCCTTGAAAAGTAAACTATTTAGTTATTGCATGCATTCAAATTGGCCACCAAGGAGATTTGTGTATTAAGTCATATAGTATTATCATACCAAAATTTTGGATGCTTTTTAACCTAAAATTTTATTCAAATATTTTGCTTTTTCATTAAGACAACAAGCCTTTTCTAGTTCAATAAGTGTTTGGTTAATTTACTCATTTAGCCCAAGAACTTAGAAATTTATATTATTCAACTTTAAAAAAAAATTAATAAAAAAAAAATTAATAAATCTTTAAACTTTCAATTTTATATCTAATAGGTCTTTCAACTTCCAATTTTGGCCAATAATTTAAAAAAAAAATTATACTTTTTTCTCACAATTTTTTAAAGATGGTTTCATGGTTCCTAAGTAAACAATTCAATATAACCAAATTCTAAAAAAAAATTAAAATAAAATTTTAAAATCACTTGCTAAAATTTTGAAAACATTCCTAAAATGTAAACCACAAAATACATAAATAAATATGTGCAACTAATGTTTATAAGCTTAATTTTAAAAAACTAAAACAAAGCTAGGTCAAGTTTGGTAATCATTTGATTTTTTATTTTTTGTTTTTGAAAATTAAATCTATAGACAATACTTTTACCTCCAAATTTCTTCATTTATTATCTACTTTTTACCAATGGTTTAAAAAACCAAGTAATTGAAAACTTAAAAAAAAAAAAAAAAAAAAAAAAAAAAAAAAACAGTTTTTAAAATTTTTTTTTTTTTAATTTGGCTAAAAATTCAACAATTATATTTAAGAAAGATACAAATCATTACAAGAAATTGGGATAAAATAGAATTCATTTTCAAAAACCAAAATCTAAAAACAAAATGATTATCAACCGGACCTAATTAAACAAGTAGTTATAAAAATTGTTTTAATTGTTAGAAATTAAGTAGAAATTTAAATGTTTCTTTTGAAAGTAAAAATCATTATTAAAAAATTGGGAAGAAAGAAAGTACAAATTAAAAAAGAAAAAAAAAAGAAAAGAAAAGAAAAACTATAAACATTTGGTTTTGAACTGGTAGTGCTCTTAAAATCATCAAAGCCATTTAAAATATATTTTTTTCGTCAATAATACAATGTCAATATTTTCAACATTGCTACCCAATAATTGAAATCTTTCATAAAATCCTTTTAAGAGCATCGACTCATGAAAAATTAAAATAAAATTGATTTTTCTGTTTCCAAAAGTCATTTAACATCATCAACAATTTTAATTAGATTATTTTTAAATAAAAAAAATAACTTATTTATTTATAAATATAGCAAAATGTCACTATCTATTAGTAATAGACCGTGATAGACTGCGATAAACAATTATTAGTGTTTGATAGATGTAGTGACATCTTGCTATACTTGAAAATATTTTCAACAGTTTTACCATTTAAAACAATTATCTTTTTAAATTATTTATCTTTCACATCTAAACATTCAATCATCTTCTTAAGAAAAAATTTTCAATTCAACAATTTTAAAATATAAAATTATTTAAAGTTATATCTATTTAATAGATCTAAAAAAAGAAAAAGTAGACTCTCTCTCAAAAACACACCCAAAAAAATGAAAAACCTAGACACTCCATAGTAAAAGTTGTTAGATCCTTCAATATCCAATCATCTAAACTTCATTTTTATCAACAATTGAAAAGAAAATGATATTTAGATTTCAAAACCATGCTTTTGTGGAGTATAAATTTAGTTTAGAAGTTCACACTGTAATAAAAAATCATAATATCTTGCAATCATATGCTATAATGTCGGTGCACTCATGCTCCTTTGACCCTACTAGACACTGTTCTATAAACTTCAATTAAATTTCTATCTAATACAACCATTCATTTGTATAAATTTGGTATATACAAGACCTATTAGATAAATTTATTAGACATACAATTGAAAATTTGTAAGTCTATTAGACATTTAGCTATGGGAGATGATTGTACAATTGATCTAAATTTTTGGTCCAAAATGAAATCCCACACCCACCTTCAAAAGGATCGTTTTGTTCGTGATTCATTTTCATTTTTATGTTTTAAAAATAAAAAATACAAAGAAAACAATAAAAACGTGTTTGTTATATTTATTTTCAAAAACCATTCTAAAAAACTACCCTTAAAATAGCCCATTTTCTAAAACAATAACTTGTTAAAAATTATGAACACAAACTACACTTAAAACATTTAAGTCAAACTACACAAATTACAAATTAAATATTATAAAACTTTTTCTTCAGAGTTGAGAAGTCTATTTCTATCTACAAATTGTATCTCTTATCAATTTTTAGTGAAAAGTTTTTTTATCGTTAAATATATGAAGGAATGTGAATATACCACTAATTTAAATTGTTCAACATATCATCAACATTAATCCTACAATTTTGTAGGATCTTCCTTTTCGATAAAAGATTTTTTTTTTACTTTAGTTGGATGGTAATTATTTATATTATTTTCTCATAAATAATTTTTTTATCCTCTTATACATTTTATCACTTATTTGGACAATTCAAAACTTTTCTCGATCATGTAATCTCTCTCCACTATTTTTCTTTCCCTTATTAACAATAAAAATTCATTATGATAATAAAAGACTATATTAAATATTATTATTTTTAATTATCTAAAATAAAAATTTTACCATACATAAATTAATCTTCTATCACATTTTTAAATTCACAACCAAACACAATTATTATTTTTGAATTCAAATTTCAAAATTTTAATTTGGAACTAAACGTGTTTTTGGATATTGTAAAAAAGAAGAATTCGTTTTTGTTTTCTATTAATTCTTTGTTTTCAAAAACAAATTTTCAGATCACAAACCAAACGAACCTAAGCTTCTTGAACTTTTTCTTGCTCCATTTGTGAAAATTATAAAGATCACGACCTTATATATTATGCACGTTGTTGGGCTAGAGTCGAGCAGCTGTATGAGCTAAGCTTGAAGAAGAAAAAAGTTGCAGTAGAAGATGAAGATCTGGGAGAGCAATTTCTCTTCCCTTTTCTGTATATTTGATTTCGTATATTAAATCTTTTTCCCGCACATAATACAGGATAGTGATGTATAGATATATACACTTAGGTTTTAGAATAAGGACAAAAAATAACTAACGAATCTTCTATACAGCTGATAGAGAATAATTATATGGCAGAGGTTGTTAGGAGAGCATATAATTAGCATCAGCGAGAGTATACACACCAGCGAGAGCATACACACCAGCGACACCAGCGAGAGTATACACACCAGCGACACCAGCGAGAGCATACACACCAGCGACACCAGCGAGAGCATACACACCAGCGATACTAGCGAGACCATACATACCAGCGAGAACATATACATCAACTTCTACATGGCTCCTTGTCATCTGCTGACGAGGCAATTTGTTCTTCTTTGACATCCCTCCTCAAGCGAGAGGGTAAGTCCTTTAGTCCGAGCTTGCTTCGAAGGTAGACAAATGTATCAAAGGGTAAAGGCTTAGTTAGGAAATCCGCCAATTGTTCTGCAGAGGGTACATATCTAACATGAAGTTGATCTTGAAGGACAAGGTCACGGATGAAGTGCACATCTATTTCGATATGCTTAGTTCGTGCGTGAAAGACAGGGTTGGAAGCTAAGGCACCTGCACCCATGTTATCACACCAGAGAATAGGTATACCCTTTAGAGAGAAACCAATCTCGGTTAACATATTTTTCACCTAAATGATCTCGATTACAACATGAGCAATAGCTCGATACTCGAACTCAGTACTGGAATGAGCCACTGTCATTTGTTTCTTAGATGACCAAGAAATGAGAGTAGATCCAAGATAGAGGCAATAAGCAGCTGTAGATTTTCAATCATCAATACTTGAGGCCCAATCTGCATCAGAATAGGTTGTTAAATTGAGGTAAGTGTCACAGTTGATGGTTAGGCCAAAGTGGAGAGTCCCTGCAAGATATCTAAGCACACGTTTGACAGCTGACCAATGAATATCAATAAGAGCTTTGAGGAATTGGCTAAGCTTATTAACAATGAAGGTAATGTTTGGTCTTGTATTAGTGAGGTATTGGAGAGCACCAACCGTGCTGCGATATAGAAATGGGTCATGGAGGGGTGTTTCAATGCTCAAGGACAAAGAGGTGCTAGGTACTACAGGGGTTGGACAAGGTTTCATATGATTGAGGTTTAGTTTAGAAAGAAGCTCAGTTATGTATTGAGCTTGATGCAGATGTAGGCCGGAGGGTGTATAAGAGATTTGGACGCCAAGGAATTTGCTAAGCTATCCTAGATCTTTGAGAGAGAACTGTGTATACAGTCGGGAAATAAGATGATCGATGTGAGTTGAATCACTGCCGGTGAGTATCAAATCATCTACATAGACTAGCAGCAAAGTGATGGAGGATGAGATACACATATAGTATAGAGAAGTGTCTAGGGAGCTTACTTTGAAGCCAATTTGGCAAAGAGACGCTTTGAGCTCATCATTCCATGCAAGAGGAGCCTACTTGAGACCATAGAGAGCTCTGTTGAGCTTGCAAACGTAATGTGGGTGAGTTTTACTTTCAAAGCCTAGGGGTTGAGACATGTAGACAGTCTCCTTCAGCTTGTCATTGAGAAAGGAATTATTGAAGTCAACTTGGCGAAGTGGCCAGTGATGAGACACTGCCAAAGTAAGTACAATTCTAACAGTAGACATCTTAACAACGGGACTGAATGTATCAAAATAGTCAAAGCCAGGGTGTTGATGAAACCCTTTGGCAACAAGACGTGCCTTATACCGTTGAACAAGGCCTTGAGCATCACGTTTGATATGATAGACCCATTTGCAACCAACAACAGTTTGATCAGATTGAAGGAGGTACCAGTGACCAGGTATTTGTATGTTGTAGTGCAGTAAGTTCTTCATTCATAGCTTCGTGTCACTGTGGAGCTGTAAGAGCCTGAAAGACTAAAGTTGGTTCACTCTGAGTAAGGTCTTCAATACGTTCAGCAACCCAAGCCTTCGGTTTATAAATACCAGCCTTCCCTCTGGTGATCATTGGATGAATGCCAATGAGGGGTTAAGTGGTAGGTTGTAGGGATTGCTGTGGAGGGGAGGGTAGAGGTGTTGTTAAGGGTGACAATGTAGAGGATTGAGAAGTAGTTGAAGGAGACAATAATGGGCTAGGATGTGGGGAAGGTGAACTTGTGGCTGGTGTAGGAAAAATGTGAGGAGATTGAGGTTGGATAGAGGGATTTGTTTCAGGTAAGGGTTGTGAAAAGGATAGATGGACAGGAGGTGAAGAGAACCATGTGGAGATTGATGGAGCAATATTTGTGGGAGTAGAGATTTGAAGGTTAACAAAGCCTATTTGGAATGGAAATTCGTCTTCATTAAATATGACATGGCGAGAGATGATGACCTTCCCATCCTTAGTAAAACATTTGTGACCTTTTTGTATTAGAAAAGGGCCAAGATAGACATATTTGCTGGTGTGAAAGGCAAACTTATGGTACTGGTATGGACGAAGGTGTGGATAGCACGCACACCCAAAAACTCTTAGAGATAGCAGGTCTAATTTGCTTCCAAGTAACACTTCCATAGGACTGTGACCCTGAAGGACAGGAGAGGGAAGAGAATTAATAAGATAAACAACAGTTTGAAAGGCATACCACCATAGGTGCAGTGGCATCTTGGCCTGTGCTAAGAGAGTAAGACCGTTTCAACAACATGGCGATGTTTACGTTCAGCTCGACCATTTTGTGCTGAAGTGTAGGGGCAGGAGACCCTTATTTGAATTCCAAGTTGATCACATAAATGTGCCATTGTTTTATACTCACCTCCACCATCCATTTGCAACATGTGAATGGATTTGTTAAATTGATTAAGAACAAAGGCTTGAGTGTTTAAAGGCAATTGCAGTGTCACTTTTTTGTTTTAACGGGTATAGTCAAGTAAATCGACTACAGTCATCAACAAACAACACATAGTATCTATATCCATCCGCAGAAAGTATTGGGGTTGGCCCCCCATAGATCAGTATGCACTAGTTCAAAAGGGGTGCTTGTATGGGAAAGAGAGTCAGAAAAGGGTAAGGCATGAGACTTTCCAAACTGACAAGCTTCACAAAATGACTTCTCATTATTAGTAATTTGTAAGTTACATCCACTAATTACTTTTGACAAAACTTTAGGGGATGGATGATCAAGTCACCTGTGGAGAAGCATTGTGGTTACTGTCCTGCTAGTTTAAAAAGCAGACTGACGTGAGAACTCTTTGGATGGAGCAGTCAAGCGAGCATCTGACAATCTTGAAGTAAGTGGTGCATTATTTATAGACTGGTTGACATCCTCCAACTGGTATAGCCCATCTTTAAGACGGCCTTTCAGGATTGGTACTCCCAACTCCTTGTCCTTGACCACACAAAAGTCAGCATGAAATTCAACCACTATATTGTTGTCTTTGACAAGTTTGGATACATTTACCAAGTTCTTAGCTATGGCAGGCACATAAAGAATATTTAATAATGATAAGCACCAGAACTAGTAGGTATATTTGTATGTCCATAGCAAGATATAGGAAGGGATTTACCATTTCCAACCACTACTTTGTCATTACCTGTGTAGGCAGATGAGGATTGGAGGAAGCTTGGATTGCTGATGATGTGTGAGGATGCCCCACTATCTACATACTAGTTGGGGGTCAGCAACTGACTCAGGTGAAGCTACAGCTGAATGAGTAAGAAGAACAGAGGTGTTCTATTCTTGACTTCGATTTGGTGGGAATTGAGTAGATTCAATACGGTTATGAGTTATCTGGGGTTGTTGAACTCCTTGTTGTATCTGAAGTAACAAACATCAGCTGTATGCCCAAGTTTTCCACATGTTTGGCAGGTTGGTGTAGTTGTGGATGCATTATTCCAATGACCACGACCCCTGTTGCGACCTCCTCCACCCCTAAACTTTGGTGGTTGTGTATATCCATAAGAGCTTCGAGGGGTGTGTGCTGAAGGATTGGACTGATTATGCATAATGTTGGCTGAGGGTGGGCTGGGTGAGAGTGAGACATTAGCTATTCCAGTAATTCCTGTCTTAACAGTAAGTTGATACTCAAGCCTTTTCTCATATGACAGCAGGTCAGACTGCAGATCAGACCAACGTGTTGTTCCTTTGCTTTGGATTGCTACTACAACTGGGTTATACTCTTCATCAAGACCAGCTAGCACTTGTGAAGTCAAATCAAAGGAGGAGACGAGGGAACCTGCAAGGGCAAGACCATCGGCAAAACGTTTCATCATAGCAAGGTATTCACTCATTTTCAATGCGCCTTTGCGAGTTTGCTGAAGCATTCTTTTAAGGTAATCTGTTTCAGCTCTGGATTGGAATCCAACCAACTCTTGGATTACTTCCCAGAGTTCTTTGGAGGTTTGAAAACCCATCACTTGTGTTACTATCTCCTGGTTCATTGAGTTATAAAGCCAGCCCAAAAGGAGCTGATCCATTGCTATCTAGGCATCATAAGCTGGATTTGATTGCATTTCGACATCAAGGACTGAGACATTGGTTGGATCTGCACTAGAGCTTTCACTGGATCGACCACTGGTTGAAACTTGAATAAAACAATCTGGGCAAGGAGTTTCCCCAGTTAGATAACCTTCCAATCTATAGCTTTTTAGAATTGGCCACGCAAGATTCTGCCATAGCAAGAAGTTCGACCTATCCATTTTGATGGATGTCATTTAGTTGAGAAGTTGATTTAGAGGAGGACCTGTGATGATTCCACTGCTGGCAGCTCCAGAAAAAATAGGTGAGAAAAAGTTTGTAGAGGGTTAATTTGCCATAGCTTACCTGGTGCTCTGATACCAAGTCGAGCAGCTGTATGAGCTAAGCTTGAAGAAGAAAAAAGTTGCAGCAAAAGATGAAGATCTGGGAGAGCAATTTCTCTTCCCTTTTCTGTATATTTGATTTCGTATATTAAATCTTTTCCCCGCACATAATACAGGGTAGTGATGTATAGATATATACACTTAGGTTTTAGAATAAGGACAAAAATAGCTAATGAATCTTTTGTACAGCTGGTAGAGAATAATTATATGGCAGAGGTTGTTAGGAGAGCATACACATCAGCATCAGCGAGAGTATACACACCAGCGACACCAACAAGAGCATACACACCAGCGACATCAGCGATACCAACAAGAGCATACACACCAGTGAGAGCATATACATCAGCTTCTACATGGCTCCTTATCATCTGCTGACGAGGCAATTTGTTCTTCCTTGACAACTAGCACTCGACTCTTGCTCTTGCTATTATAAAAAACAAAAAATGAGAAAGAGAGAGAGCGAAAAAACTTAAAACCCAAAGGAGTAAAAGAGTGAGCAAATAAAGAGATCAGTGAAGATTCAAAAAACCTAAATTCAAACAAATGAGTAAGAGTAAGAGTGCTAGTGAAAGTAGTGAGAACGGAATCTTAATCTGTATGTACAAAGATTTGATGTAATAATTTCACGTTAATATGACATAAATATCATGTAAAAAACTAGTGAAGCAAATTTTATTTTGGACCCAAATTTTGAGTTCTTGATGGAACCCATATTAGAAAATTTAATAGAGTTTTAACATTTTTAAAATGTTGAAATAAATTTGAAATTAAAATAAGAAAAAGAAGCTTTAGTACTAGCCAACTTGTAGTACACTCGACGGCTCTTTTGATAGTACAATTCCAACTTCATTATTTCATAGCAATCCGAGAAAACAAGTTAAAAAAAATAAAATAAAATAAAATAAAAGAAATGGAAACCCACATGACATTTTTCTGGGGAAGGACGGCGGAGATTCTCTTCGCCGGGTGGCCTGGCCGGAGTTTCTTCTCTTACGCCGTCGCTTTAATCTTCGTTTTTCTCATCGCCTTCACCGTGGAGTGGCTATCACACACTAAATTCACCGCCTCCGCCTCAAGCAACGTCGCTGCCGGCCTGGTTCAGACCATCCTGTACGGCGTCCGGGTGGGGCTGGCTTTTATCGTTATGCTGGCCGTCAAGTCGTATAATGTCGGAGTTCTCCTGGCGGCGGTGGCCGGATATTCAATCGGATTCTTGGTTTATGGGAGTCGGGTTTTTGGTCGATCGAAAATTGAACTGAATTTGAATTTAGAGTCTTCTGATCTTCCACCACTTAATTGTTAGTAAGGTGAGAGATCAAATCATCCACCATTAAAAAGGTCAAAAAAATTACCCTTGATTATATTAGTAATAAAGCTGTCTTTATTTTATTTTATTTCATTTAAGTTTAGTTGTAGTGTATTAAAAAAAAAAAAAAAAGTGTGTAAATTTGTAATCATCTCAAATTTTGGATTTTATTCTCAAAATTTGTTGACGTTGTATGTAGAATTTTAGTTATTTTTAAGTTCCTAGTGTAGTGTAGGATCGATGCGGTTTTGCTAAGATAAGTTTGAATATTCTTTTAATGTGGGGATTCTATTAGTACCATTTTTTTTTCATCCTAAAAAGGTTAATAATTCTACCCATATTTTAGGGGCTTTAGTTTTCTCTCATGGTCGTTTTTTTTATCAGGAAAGATTTTTTTTTTTTTTTTCAAATAGTACTCTCCTCAACCCCTACTTCGTGATGAGTAGATTAGGGAGGGGTAGGTTGGGATGTCTACGGTTGGTCTATTGCCTAAAGAAAATATTTATTTTTCAAAACCTAAAAGGTTGTTTGGGGCGTTGAGATGATATAGGATGTTTGGAGTTCTAATGTCTATATTTGGGTGTAGAGTTGTGTTGTCTGAGTTCATGTGTCTATGTTTTGATGTGTCTGAATTAATATGTTCAGATTTAAGTGTTATCTGGTTAGTACAATTTGCCTATATGAACGTTATTTTTTTTTAATCTTATAACTCAATTATTGTATATTTCAGTTTTTTGTATTCAATTATTATTTTTTAAATAATTCTTTATTATTGTTATTTAAAAAACTCAGTCAAAATTTAAGATTAATCGTAAATAGTCAACAAAATACCAATATTTAAAGATATGAAATTCAATTATAAGCCAGGGATGGACATACCAACTTTTTTCTAAAACCTTTTTCCACTTTTTAATACTATATATATATAATTTTCAATCATGACTTGAATTTTGGAAAGAGTCTTCAAAAATAAGACAAATAAAAAATAAAAATAAATGAGTGAAAGTACTATTTATAAATTTAATTTTTAAAAACTATCGAGAACTAAAGGGTTATAAATGGTCAATTATTTTAGTGAGACATTTAAAAAAAAAGTTTTGCTCCTATTTGATTTTAGGGATTTCGTTGAGGCTTTTCTCATATATATTCACGGATGAGTTTTCTATTTTTATAATGGACTTTTGAATAGTAGATTTTGTATATGAAGAGATTTTTTTTTTTTTTTTTGAGAAATTGTGTACAAAGATTTAATCCAAAATATTGGGATTTCTTTAATATGTATTATATAGATAAATAATTGATATACTAAGGAAATAAAAATGAAAACTTGAATGCCATAATTTATAGATAATAAATTATTAATACACTCTATCACATGACACTGGAAGAAAAAATAATGTATGTAAATTAAAGGTAAAAAATGGTTGCATGAAACTAGATTAAAATATCATGGTTTCTTAATAAAATGGATATAGTGGAAAAAAATTTATACTCACGTACAATGAAATAAACTCAAGAAAAGAATAAAGAAATAAAAACGTAAATAGGTCATAGGAAGGGAGGATAGAGTACGGAGAAAGGAGGAGACATAAAAAGTGGGAGCGGAGAAGCTGAGACTGTGTACATGTTGAAAGAAGTGAAAATAGGAGATGGTATATCAATAGGTCAAATGGTGATACTATATGATCTCCCCACATAGGATATTGGGCCCCCAAACAGGCCCGAATAATTTTACCATCCTTGTAGTAATCTCCACATATAACCACTTCAACTCCTTCGAAACCGACCAAATTGTGTTCTTAATTTCAATTCTATTTTTTTTTTTTCTCTATTTTGTTAGCTTAATGGTACCCTGTAAAACCAACCAAAATTTGGCCATGATATCCCATTAAAAATTACAAATAAAAAATAAAAAAGCCTGAGGAAAAAAATTAGAATGTGTTTTTTAAATAATAACATGAGTTCATATTCATCCAAATCTAACATCCTCCGTAGTGAAATTTAAAAACAATGATAGTAACATAGTTTTTTAGTCCCCCACACTTTCAAATATCTGTTGGGTTTTGTTTTTTTTCTTTTTAACTGTTGCATGTCGGATATTTAAGGATTATGGTTTTAAATCTTTAGAACAATCTCTGATCAATATTCATAGAAATTAAAACGAGAAATAGAACTTTTTAGCAATAGCCAACGATACCCTGTAAAAGTGACAAAAAATAATTGGGAATGTTACAACATCCTTAAAAAAGTACAAATTTTAACATCCCGCACAATTAAATTTACAAACGATGATAATAATACATTTTTTTTCGCAACGTACATTCGATTATCCATTGTGGAGTTTGATTCTTTTACTAGGTCTTATATTTAAGGATTATATGGTTTTAAATCTTTGGGCTTTTTTTTTATTAGTACAACAGATAGAAAGAAACCAATCAACAAAAACATAAGGACTAAAATGAGTCGGATTGAAGAGTATGTTTGATTCGTTTTGGGTGTCACAAGTCTTTTTAATTTAGGGATTATGATTTTAAATCTTTTGGATTTATTTAATGAAATATCTCTGACCAATGCACCCTTGTAAAATCAATAAAAAATAATAGAACAATTGAAAATATAGACATTAGACCCAAAGTATTAACAGATATAACATAATATAAAAAAAATTACAAATATGACCAAATTTAAATAGTCTATCATGATAGATCATATTATTGTAGGAGTCTATCAGTGATAGACCATATCATTCGTAAGAGACAATAGAGGTCTATCGATGATAGACTTGAAAGTTTATCAATGATAGAAGTCTATCGTTGATAGACTTAGCTATATTTGCAATTTTTTTTTTAAATTAATGTTCTACGCTTGGTTGTTATTTCTAAAAATGCTACCAATTGCAATTACTATTTTTTTGTTTTACTTAACATAAATCCATATTCATCAAAATTTAACATTGCTCAAAGTCAAATTTAACCATGTGCTTTCATTTATTAGTTTTCTTGTTTCTTTATGGATGTTAAATTACATCTCTTATATATATTTTGGGATTATGGTTTTAAATCTTTTGAGATCTTTTATCTTTAACACAATCTATTATCAATATACTCGAAAATTAAAACAAGAAGTGAGCTCTTTAGATTTGACCAATGGTACCCCTGTAAAGCGAATGAAAACTAAAGCCTATCCCATTACGATAAGGTCAAACAAACGATGATAGTTAACTAAGTTTAACATCCCCATAGTGGCATTAAAATCCTCTCCTTCATATTCACCAAAATTTAACATCCCATAGTGAAAGTTGATTTAGGATAGTAACCCAATTTTTTTCACCACGTACTTCTAATTATCCATTGTAGGGTTTTTTGTTTCATTTTTGGTGTTAGAGGTCTTTTATTTAGGGATTTTTATTTTGAATCCTTGGTGTGTTGTCTTCAAAATAATCTTTAATCAATATACGTAGAACAAGAACGAGAAATGAGCGTTTTAAAAATGGTCGAGGGTATCCATAAAAAAGTGACGAAGAGTTTGTAATCCTACCTTTTTTTTAAAAAAAAGGCCAAACAATGTTCGAACATAAAAAAGGATTTTTTTTTTCTTAAATGAAAACGAGTATTCATATGCATCAAAATTTAACATCCCCTAGTGAAAATTCCAAACAATGTTTGTAACTAAATTTCTTTTCACCAAATGCTTATGATTATCCCTAGTAGGGTTTCTTGTTTCTTTTAGAAATTATGGTCATAAATCTCTTTGGGTTTTAAGTTTAGAAAAATATTCGATCAATATTCACGTAAACTAAAATGAAATGAGGAGTTGTTTAGAAATTGCAAAGGGTAGCTTTATAAAACTTACTAAAATTTGGCAATGCTACCCCTTTAAGAAAAAACTAGCGAACAATGGCTGGGCAAAAAATTTAGAATAAGGTCATATTATTCAAAATTAATGTCCCCCGCAAAATGAAATTTACAATTGATAATGATAGTAATTCAGATTTTTTCCACCACATGCTTTTGATTATCCATTGTGGAGTTTCTTGTTTTTGTTATTATTATTATTATTATTATTATTCTTATTATTATTATTATTATTATTATTCTTATTATTATTTAGAGGTTAAGCTTATATATAGGGATTGTGGTTTTCAATTTTTGGGGTTTTATTCTTAAAACAATAAAGAGAAGGAAAGTCTTTAAAAGTGGGCAAGGTACCCCTGTAAAATTGATTAAAAATTGGCAATCCTACCCCTTTAAAAAATTTCCAAATAATGAATAATAATTGGAATGCCTCTTTTTATTTAAAACATGGGATAATATTCATCCAAATTTAATATTCCCCTCAATGAAATTCACAAACCATGATACTAACTATTTTTTTTCAAACATGCTCTAGTGTCTCTATTCACATGAGATTCCGTCAAAGGAAACTTAGTTCGTGAAAATGAATTGATTTTATTGATCTGTAGTATAAGTATTCCAGTCTCTAATTTTATTCTCTTATTCTTTCCCTCGAATGCATAAGCTTTTAATCCTTAAACTTGTTAATATTCTTGTATGATCGGTCTTTGGACTTATTGATCTTCTTGGAGACTCAGCCTTTGTATTTTTTTTATCTTTTTAGATGATTGACCTTTAGGCTTGATGATCTTATTGAAGAATCGGTCTTTGATTTGTTGTGTTGACTTTGATCTAAGGGCTGACGAGCTTGTTCTCAAATGAGGGAGATCAGTCTTCAATTTATAGATGGTTGATCAATTTGGCGAAGAAGAGACAATCAATTCGTTGAGGAAAAGATGCTCAATTGGTTTTAAAAATCACTTTTCAGTTTCTTACATTCAAAATTACTTACATACCAGCTTTCCTAAAAATCTACCCTATTCTTTAATTAATTATTCTCATCCTTATATATATATACCAAGAAGTTCTTAGGTTAGAAAACATTTTGGTTCCTAAACTTTTATGAAAGTAACAATTTAGTCCTTAAATGTAATGAACAATGATTTACTCCCTATATATTTTTAAGTTTGTAACAATTTAATCCATGAATTTTAATAATAAGTAACCATTTAGTTCTTATACTTTATAGTTTGTGACAGTTTAATCTCTATTATGAAAAATATTAGTATGATTTAGGGGCTGTTTGGGGCTGAGATGATATATTGAGATGATATATGATGTCTAGAGTTCAGATGTCTAAGGAGTTCCTAATATCTGGGGAGTTCTGTTATCTATGTTTGGGTATGTAGAGTTGTTATGACTGAGTTCATATGTTTGTGTTCAGGTGTACAGAGTTGTTATGTCTGAGTTTATATGTCTGTGTTTGGGTGTGCAGAGTTCATATATCAGTGCTATTTGATTCAGTTTTTGTACTTTATAATAATTTGTCTGTATGAACACTTTTTTAAAAAAAAAAAATCTTATAATCCAATTATTATATCCATCCTATTTGGAATAAAATATTGATTGCATTTTTTTATTCTTTCCAATCTCAAGATATGGTATACAATTCAATTTTATATTATTCATTCCAAACTTCTCATTAAAGAAAGCCAAATGGTTTTACAAAATAGTGTTAATTTAGACAAGATATGAAATTCATTAAATTCATTCCACTAATAAAAAAAAAATAGACCGGATATGAAATTCATTAAATTCATTCCCCTCAAAAGATTTTACATAATTTGGTGGCCTCCTTATACATGATCATTTTACAACATGCTTAGAAAAATTTGCATCCATATCTAAAGGCCACATGACATGGGCCATTTATACATGTCACAAAAAACTTCGATTCTTTAACCATTCCCTAAGAATTTGGTAAGCTGCGCAGGGTGCAGGTATAAGAGTCTCCCCTAGCGCTTAGTCATATCAGGTGTTTGACCCTTCTTCCCCCTTCCCTTAGTTAGGTAGTTCATCCGCTTTGCCGCATAACGGAATTTCTTTCTTGTTGGCAGCGAGGCGAGGAAAGCGCTTGAGGAGATATAAGGACTACGATCTCTTAGAGCTATTTTTTTCTTATTAGAGGAGAAAAAGAATCCAAATAAATTACCCACAATGGAAATCAACATGTTAGTAATAGAACCTTCTTCAAAAAGGTCTAGGGGATAAGCTACATAAGCAATAAATTGATTTTCTTCTCCAGGAACAGGCTCGATCGATTCCATAGCATCGTCCTTTGTTTTTTCGGGTACTTATTGTATATAACAAAACAAAATTTCCTGTAAATTCTTAGGTTTTCTTTTGAATATCCACTCATTTTCAATGCCAACACTCTTCCCAAGTTTTTTTCCTCTACTTCCCAATCCCACCGTGGCAGCCTCTAACTCTAAAGCTTTAGTATATATAAAGTGCGCTTTTTGGCCTTAGCAGCAAGTACCTTCTACTCCTTGGCATTCACAGATTGGTTATGTAGCAATGCTTCTTGTAAGGATCTTCAGTTTGGTTTTGATTGCCAGTGGCATACAACCTTCTTGTGCGATAGCATGGAAGATTTTTGGTTTAGAGTGAAGGTGTCGAGCATTTTTTGATGGAGACTTTATTCTCCCTCATGATTCTAATCAGAGGATTGCTAACGATGTTTAAATTGCTGTCTCTGCTTTCTATTCTCAAAAAACTGAGCCAAGTATGAAGGTAAGCAAGTTGATTGCTTGGGAATTTCCTTCCTTTTTTTCCTGTAGAGGAGAAAGGACTGGTCAGGCACAGCTGCGAAAGGCAATGATGCGTACCGCACTCATGAGGGACAGCCTATGTTGTTTCATTCCCAAACTCCTTCCATTTTCTCCTAGACCCAACCACTGCCCTTGTTCAAGATCTCACTTCATTCACGTATCTGCTTCCTTTCTTTCTGCATCCTTAACTCGTCTTTTTCTCAGCTAAAGCTAGCTCTGTGATCTGCTTTCTCATTCAAGGCAAACTAAGCATTCGTTCGGAGTTTATAAGAGAGAGTGTTCGAAGACGCTCGACTGAGTTTAAGTTACACACTAGGCTCTGGAGCTCCCTACACAATCTATGCTGCTTAGACCTAGCCGACACCCTCTCACCCGACCAAAACACCATCTCCCACACAACCTTCTTGTCTTTCTTTTCCTTAAGGATTCAATTTCTTAACGCAATTCATTATTTAGATCCTATACTAGAGTAATGGAGTGACTAAGCCAGCCCATCTCCCAGTCTTGACACAAATGGGCGTTCTGAAAGCACTGTGGGGAAGGGGAGTCTTGTAGCGAGTCTAAGAGCATTTAAAGCTAAGAAATTTCTTCCTTTTTGGTGATACGGCCTTCGGTGAGGAACGAAGTAGCTCGATTGAAAGGAGAGGGACGAGACTTTCTATCGCTTACACTTGCTTTTCACTTGAAAGATAACGGTTTCTCTCTTCTATAATATAAAAGCGAAGCAAGCCGCATGGCACTTCAGTGAAGAAAGCTCGTTGGAAAACCAATGCAAATATCATATTGACTTTCTCTCGCCCTACTTCTAAGTCTCGATAGAAAAGGTTGGAGAGAGTGACTTTATGAAATTCTCTCCTTTCTAAAGCAGTGCAAGATGCCCCCCCCCCCCCCCCCCCCCAGAACGCTAAAAAGGTGGGGGAACAAGAGTTGTCACGATAGGAAAGAGAAATGACTAAAAGAAACTCAATCATTGAAGATTCGGGCTCATATTCATGAAACTGATCATTTGACCTCTTCTCAAGTAAGAAAAGATAGAATGGAAAGGAAAAGGTCGAGCTGATTCAATTCCCCAACTTCTCATTGTCTTCGTCACTCTTTCTCAGGTTTTCTTTATAATCTCTGAACCTTTTGTTGAATTGAGTAAGAGAAGAAAAGGGAAGGAGAAGTATCTTCTTTGGTGGATCCCTCTTGTTCCTGTTTAGGCATCAGTGGTTGGCCCACCACCGGAAGCAGAGGAAGCTAACCCAGTTGACTAAGAATCAGTCGTTTACCTCGCAAAAAAGATGCCTGTCTACCCCTATGAGGAAAGCCAGGAAACAGGAATTAAAGTAGAAGATCTTTTAGCCCCTTATCGACGTGGAGGAAAAATAGGACTATTCGGAGGGGCTGGAGTGGGTAAAACAGTACTCATTATGGAATTGATCAACAACATTGCCAAAGCTCATGGAGGTGTATTCGTATTTGGAGGAGTAGATGAACGTACTCGTTCAGGAAATGATCTTTACATGGAAATGAAAGAATCTGGAGTAATTAATGAAGAAAATCTTGCAGAATCAAAAGTGGCTCTAGTCTACGGTCAGATGAATGAACTGTGGGGAGCTCGTATGAGAGTTGGTTCAACTGCCCTAACTATGGCGGAATATTTCTAAGATGTTAATGAACAAGACGTGCTTCTATTTATCGACAATATCTTCCGTTTCGTTCAAGCGGGATCCGAAGTATCCGCGTTACTGGGTAGAATGCCTTCGGCTGTGGGTTATCAACCCACTCTTAGTACCGAAATGGATTCCTTACAAAATTCTTTCACTATTCTATCACCCCAGGTTCACTTCACTCCCTTAAGGCGGATTAAGACTAAGGCTCTCTCGGGAGGCAAGGAAAGAGATATTCAATCAACCAAGCAAAGACCACTACCACAGTCTTCACCAAGACAACAGGAAGGAAGAGAGCCAAGGGCAAGGTAAGAGCTGCACTTTTTCCGTTTTTTGTCAAGACGATAAAAGAAAGATAAATAAAGGGAGGATTGAACCACTTTAATAGCTTTTTGTCTTTCTTGCTTCTCGTTTCATAGAACGCGTAGTTCCTTGTATTTCTTTTCTGACCTTGATTTACTACACCTTGTTGGCACCCTTTCGCCATAAAAGAAAAAGTCCAATATGGTCGAAAATGCAAATCTTTAGCTCTACAAGGACTCAAAAAAGACCCGAAATGTAACAAGTCCGTGAGATTGGATTGAAGGAATGACAAAATTGGCGATCGCTAGCTTTCCGCTAAGACTAGGGAAGCAGACCCTCCAGTGGCATACTTGATGGACCCAGTGGCATACACGGCCGTAGGAAAGGCAAATACTCTTCAACTCAACGGATGGTTATAGAATTAGGGCGCTAAGCAAGTGGTGCTATGCTATTTGGCCCATTGGCTCTAACTTCTTGAAGGGTTCGCTTTTCCTCTCCTTTCAGTTATAGATAAGCGGGCAATTGAACTACTAGAGAAGCCTACCTAATACTTATAGACTTGCCTTACACTGCTACAACTGAACTGGGCCAAGCCCAAAGAGTTCTTCTTAAGGGAAATCGGTCAGCAACAAATGTGTGATATCTATGGAATAAGAGACTAGGAGAAGTTACAAAAAAATAATAACAAACAACTTGCAAACACTGATAATGTAATTAGTTAGTCTTGCCTAACAACGCATGAAATACCTTCACCCTTAATGTGGTGAATGGCTTAAAAATCGTTTGTTCATTGAATATCATTCATCAACAGATCTATGAGGGTCAACTAATCGTCTCCTCTCAAACCCTCAACTTGGTAGATCTATTCAATGACCTCCTGATGCCCTCTGAGCTCCAATTCATATTTCTCTTTCTACCATTGGACAAGTTTCTCCATTTTACATTCTTGCATGTCTATTGTTGTGTGTACAATGTCAAGTATTTTAGATTGGAAGAAAATTCTCTTGTGTTTCGTTCTCTTCATATCATTACTTGATCCGGTACACCTATTAAATTTAAATTCCTTTTATCTTAGTTAACTATACTATTAGAAAACATTTTTCCTTTTATCTCACAATTACCATGAAACTACCAATAACCTCCCACTCAATTGATTATTAGAGAAAAGAGATATAATTATCTTAATATAATATTATATAAATATATATGATAACCAACTTACCATACTATATTTATAACCTATAGTTTTAATATTTCATCTCATAAAACATATCGACCATAGTTCTTTTCTATTTCATGGTACTTAATGTTGTCTTTTTGGCCCTTAATCTCAAATTAATTAATTTTAATTAATTAATTAATCAATGTTTTGATGATAACAAACTCAATTTTTAATTACTGAAAATTTTAGTATTTTAATATGTCCATGTCCATTTGTATGTAGACATTGGCAGCATATTGGTTGAATGTGTGGATCATTAAGAGATTAACATATGATGGACTTTTGATTTTTGGATTGATTTAACATAAAAAAAAAATGGAATGAAAAAGAAATTTAAAAGGAAAATAAATTTAATATTATTTTATGTTGTGTCTAATGGCTAGTTTTTTACACAAATATGTTTTTTATTTTTGGATTGACTTTAAAGAGAATGAATTTAAAAGAAAATGAATTTAATATTATTTTATATTGTGTTCTAACAGCTAGTTTTTGACACATGGTATGTTTTTTTATTTTTGGATAATTTTAAAAAGAAAAGAAATATAATATTATATTTTGTTTGTATCTAACGACTAGTTTAGTTTAAAATCTTCACCATTGATTTTTCTTTTCTAAAATTCAATGGTCCAAATTAATTGTAGTTTCTAAAAATTCTTCCATCTCTATATAAACCATCTTCTTCTCCAATTTTTAAACCAACAAATTTTCCATTTCATAATCCTCCAAAACTCAAAAGTTTCATTGTTGCTCTCTCTAAGTTCCCAATTTTTTTTTTTCATCTTATTCTTGAGAGAGTGTTATTGTATTGTGAGGACAAACATGTTGAGTGCTTAAACTTGTAAATTCACTCTAGTGAGAGTTGTATTGCGTTCTTCAAAATTTCAACATTTGTAACGGTTTGATCCTAAACTGTGGAAATTCCAACATATTAGAACCGATTTGCTCTTTTCTCAAATCATCCAAGAAATCCAAGAAGAAAGCAATTAAAGTTACTTGGGATGATAGTGATGAAAGCGAAAGTGGGAGTAATAATGAAGAAGTGACCAATTTTTGCTTCATGGCTCATAGTGACAAAAAGGATGAACAAAATGATGAGGTAACTCATAACCTCTTTCTTATAACGAATTGTTCGAAGCTTTTGAAAATATGCAAAATGATTTAAAAACTTAGTTCTATTGTTGTGCTTAAAAAGAAATACAATGTTTTATCTAGTAAAAATAAGTCTTTACTTGAAGAAATTGCTTGCTTAAAAGAGAATGAGTGTGATGCTATGCATATTGATGAAATGAATATCTCTTGTGACGCATGCTTTTGATTGTGATGAGAAAAATGCCTTGCTTACAAAGTTAAATTTCTTAGGCATGATAGTTGTAAAAAAGATAATTTGATTAAATTACTCAAAGAAAAGGAATTTAGTGTTTTGCAAGAACTTGATAAGGCTAAAGAATCTAATAAAAAGTTGACAATAGGTGCTCAAAGATTAGACAAGATAATTGAAGTAGGCAATCCTTTTGGTGATAAAAGAGGTTTAGACTATATTGATGAATGTTCTACTTCTTCAAGTTCTAAAACTATCTTTGTTAAAGCATCTCATAATATGTCTAAGGTTGTGTCTAAGCATGTTAAATCTAACTTTGTGCCTATATGTCATTATTGTGGTGTTGAAGGCCATATTAGACCTAAGTGTTTTAAATTGAAATATGCTCATTACTACTTCTCCAAGAAGAAATTTTTCTCAAAGGACAAAGTTTCACAATGCTCCAAGGAATAATTTGTCCAAGAAAAGTAGAGTGCATAAATTTGTTGTAAGAAATATATCTTTGCATAATATTGTTTGTTTCTCATGTGGCAAGTTTGGGCATACAACTTATTCTTGTTACTTATCTAAATCCAATGCCTTAAATGTCTATGCAAAAATGAAATGGATTCCCAAGTTTGTCAATGCTAACCATCTAGGACCCAAATAAGTGTGGGTACCAAAGAATCAAACTTGAACATTTGTGTTTGTAGGTTTGTTTGAAAGCCTCTAAGAAAAATAAGTGGTACTTGGATAGTGGTTGCTCGAGCACATGACCGGAGACCCATCCAAGTTTGTCTCTCTCTCCAAAAAGGATGGAGGTCTTGTAACCTTTAGTGACAACAAGAAAGGTAAAAAATTGGTAAAGGTAGTATAGGTAATGAATTTTCTATTTTAATTGAAAATGTACTTTTGGTTGATGGTTTGAAGACATGATTTTACTTAGTATTAGTCCATTGTGTGATAAAGGCTTTAGAGTTATGTTTGATAAAAAGAATTGCATCATTGAAAATGCTAGTGATAGAAAAGTTAATATTTGTTGGAAATAGAGATGAACATGTTTTACTTATTGATTTGAATGATTTTCCTATTAATAATAAATGTTTGGCTTTGCATAATGATTCTTGTTATGGCATAGAAGACTAGGACATGCTTGCATGCACTTAATTTCAAATATTTTCAAGAATTCTTTGGTTAAGGTCTTACTAAATTTAAATTTGAAAAAAGACAAAGTTTGTGATGATTGTCAAATGGGTAAGCAAACTAAGTCCTCTTTTTTCAAATCTAAAAATATAATCTCTACAACTAGATCCCTTCAACTATTACACATGGACTTATTTGGCCCTTCTAGAATTGCTAGTTTTGGAGGGAACTATTATGTCTTGTGATAGTTGATGATTTTTCAAGATTACTTGGGTTTTGATGCTAAAACATAAGGATGATACTTTGAAAAGCTTTTCTAGTTTTGCAAAAAGAGTTCAAAATGAAAAAAGGTTTTTTGATTTCGAAATTAGGAGTGTTCAGGAGAGAAATTGATAGTAATGCTTTTGAAACGTTTTGTGAAAGAAAATGGTTTTGCTCATAATTTCTCCGCTCCAAGAACTCCTCAAACAAACAGTGTAGTGAAAGGAAAAATCGTATCTTGCAAGAATTTTCTAGATCAATATTGCATGAGTATGGTTTACGTACATACTTTTAGGCGGAAGCCGTTATCACCGCTTGTTTATATTTTAAATAGAGTTTTTATTAGACATTCTTTGGATAAAACTCCTTATGAAACTTTGGCATAACAAAATTTCAAATATTGGTATTTCAGAAGTTTTTGGTTACAAATGTTTTATTTTGAATAACAAAGAAAAACTTGAAAATTTTGATTCTAAGACAGATGTTAGTATTTTCCTTGGCTATTCCTCTACTAGTAAAGCTTATAGCGTTTTAAATAAAAGAACTTTAGTAATATGAGGATCTATGCATGTAGTATTTGATGAATCTTGCAATGTTATTTCTAATGAGCCTATTTATAGTGATGTTTTAGAAGGAAATTTTGGAGATTTACTTGTTAGTGACAAAGGCAAGGAAATTGTTTCAAGTAAGAGGTGAGCTTAATCGGAAAGAACGAAGTTGGTTCTTTATCCATGCCTAAAGAGTGGAGGTATGCTCCTTCCCATCCCAAGAATTAATTCTTTGGTGATCCCAAATAAGGTGTGAAAACTCGTTCCTTCTTAATATGTTTAATAATCTTGCTTTTTTTTTCTCAAATTGAACCAAAAAGTTTTAAAGATGCCGAAATGATGAATTTTGGATTTTAGCTATGCAAGAAGAATTAAATCAACTTGAAAGGAATAAAGTTTGGAGTTAGTCCCTAGGCCTTTCATGCTTCTATAATTGGAACTAAATGGGTCTTAGAAATAAAATGGATGAAAATGGAAATATCATTAGAAATAAAGCTAGACTTGTATGCTCAAGGTTATTGTCAAAGAGGAAGGAATAGATTATGAAAATTTTTGCACCATTGCTAGATTAGAAGCTATTAGATGTTGTTTGGTTTTGCTTTCTTATAAGAAATTTCATTTTGTATCAAATGGATGTGAAAAGTGCATTTTTAAATGGTATATCATGGAGGAAGTTTATGTAGAACAACCTCCGGGGTTTGAAAGTTTTGATTTTCCTAATCATGTCTATAAGTTGAAAAAGGCTCTTTATTGGTTAACAACATCAAGAGCTTAGTATGATAGACTTAGTAATTTCTTACTTGAGAATGGGTTTAAAATGGGTTAAAATTGATACTACTCTTTTTATTAAGACTAAAGAAAATGATATGCTTTTAGTACAAATAT
Source organism: Benincasa hispida (assembly GCF_009727055.1). NCBI lineage: Eukaryota > Viridiplantae > Streptophyta > Magnoliopsida > Cucurbitales > Cucurbitaceae > Benincasa > Benincasa hispida. The sequence continues at coordinate 18,650,940 of NC_052356.1, forward strand.
ATGTGGAATGAATATTATTTTTGGTTCTACTAATCCATCTTTGTGTGAAGAATTTTCTAGTGTATGCATAGTGAATTTAGATGAGTATGAGGGAGAACTTAACTTCTTCCTTGGACTCCAAATCAAACAACTCAAGGATGGTATTTTCATAAGTCAAGAAAAATAACAAGGGGTTTGCTCAAAAGGTTCAAATTCATGAAGGTAAAATTGCAAAAACTCCTATGAGCACATCCCTAAGCTTGACAAGGATGAAAAAGGTAAGTGTGTGGATATAAAAAACTTATAGAGGTATGATTGGATCTTTACTTTATTTAGCCGCTAGTAAACCCGATATTATGTTTAGTGTATGTCTTTGTGCTAGATTTCAATCTTGTCCTAAGGAATTACATTTACATGCCGTTAAAAGAATTTTAAATATTTGCTTGGTACTATTGATTTAGGCTTATGGTATCCAGAAATGTTGAATTTAATTTGGTAGGATATTCCGATGCAGATTTTGCGGGTGTTTACTTGACCGTAAGAGTACTAGTGGGACTTATTCAATTTCTTGGTAGTTCCTTAGTTTCTTGGTTTAGTAAAAAGCAAAATTCGGTTGCCTTATCTCACTATCGAAGCGGAATATCTTGCAGTTGCTAGTTGTTGTGCTCCAAATTCTTTTGATGAAACAAACTTTTTGTGATTTTGGATTAAATTTTGATAATGTTGCCTATATTTTGTGATAATACTAGTGCTATTAATTTGACTAAAAATCTTATACATCATTCTAGAACTAAGCAATTGATATTAGGCATTACTTTATTAGAGAAGTATGTACAAAATGATAATATTACTCTTGAATTTGTAGGCTCTAATAATCAATTAGCGGATATTTTTACCAAGCCTTTGAATGAAGAAAACTTTTGGAAAAAATAGGCTTGAGCTCGGTATTATTCATTGTGATGCCTCTTGATTTTATAATTTTACTTGTTAAATCTTTTAGAAGGCATTTTGATAGGGAGAGATATTGAAAGCATGTGTTAATATTCTTAGGGGGAGTTGTGCTAAATTTATGTTCATGTTTTTAAGGGAAACATTTATGTAGTTCTAAATTTTTCTTAATTATTCTTTTTTTATGATTCCAAAGGGGGAGAAGTTTAAGAAAAATATGCTATAAATTAGTTATGATTTTGATTGTATTAATTAGGGGAAGAATTTATTTTTTGAGTGAATTTCAAGATTGATCTTTATGGTGATATGTTGAATTTTATTATGTACTACATATGGTTTACATGTATTTCAAGCTATTTTTCTTGAATGGTTTGTCATCATCAAAAAAGGGGAGAGTTGGATTTTTGGCCCTTAATCTCAAATTAATTAATCTTAATTAATTAATTAATCAATGTTTTGATGATAACAAACTCAATTTTTAATTACTGAAAATCATAGTGTTTTAATAAGTCCATAGCGTAGAGCTCGGAACAATGATTCTAACACCTCTTGAATCACTCAAATCGGAGCTAAAACGAAGACGATATAATCGAAACAAGTCTATAGAAAAAATGTCGTGGTAGATGACGTGGCATAACCAGACCATTTCTATGTAGACATGTGGCAGCATATTGGTTGAATGATGGATCATTAAGAGATTAACATATGATGGACTTTTGATTTTTGGATTGATTTAACATAAAAAAAATGAAATGAAAAAGAAATTTAAAAGGAAAATAAATTTAATATTATTTTATGTTTGTGTCTAACGGCTAGTTTTTTACACATGGTATGTATTTATTTTTGGATTGACTTTAAAGAGAATGAATTTAAAAAGAAAATGAATTAAAAGAAAATTGAATTTAATATTATTTTATGTTTGTATCTAACGGCTAGTTTTTGACACATGGTATGTTTTTTTATTTTTTGGATTAATTTTAAAAAGAAAAGGAATTTAATATTATATTTTATTTGTATATAACGACTAGTTTAGTTTAAAATCTCCACCATTAGTTTTTCTTTTCCAAAATCCAATGGTCCAAATTAATTGTGGTTTCTAAAAATTTTTCCATCTCTATATAAACCATCTTCCTCTCCAATTTTTAAACCAACAAATTTTACATTTCATAATCCTCCAAAACTCAAAAGTTCCATTGTTGCTCTCTCTAAGTTCCCAATTTTTCTTTTCATCTTATTCTTGAGAGAGTGTTATTGTATTGTGAGGATAAACTTGTTGAATGCTTAAACTTGTAAATCCACTCTAGTGAGAGTTGTATTGTGTTCTTAAAAAATTCCAACATTTGTAACGGTTTGATCCTAAACTGTGGAAAGGATCGGGTTTGCTCTTGAAACTGTAAAAGGAACGATGGTGTAACGGTTGGGCTCTAATCCATGGAAAGAGTCGGAAAGATTTTATTCAAATTCCCGAGAGGCGCTTGAAGAGTGGAGTAGGTCGAGTTTGACCGAACCACTATAAAAATTACAGTGTCTTCTTCTTTACTCTTTCCTTCTTATTTTTGCAATTAATTTAAGCAATTTATTGTATGTTTTAGTTTGTTCTTATTTATTTGCTAAAAATTGATAGAATTAAATTATCACATTTTTGTCATCTTATTTGTTGCATAAATTGAATTTTTCTTATTATTTATAAAAAGTATATTAATTAGTTTAATTTGGTTAATTTAGAAAAAAAAAAGTTTAATTAAACCCTATTCACCCCCCTCTAGGGATGTCATGTTAATCCAACACTTAATGTAAATCTCATTTACATTAATCCTCCACACGATGTATCTCATACATCATACCGGTCATATCATATATAATTGAACTACCTATTGTCAATTTGAACATTTCAAATCAACACCAATAACTGATTCTCAACTTGAATCTATTGAGCTACCAAGGGGACCTTATGGACCTATAGCTCGAAGCTTCAACAGTACGTGAATAGCTAACTAAACTCTTTAGTCACGTGATCCACCATTTGTTAACTGTCAGACATTCCACTAAAGACCAACAGCTGAACTCTCCTTACTACATATATATTATGTGTCCATATCAACCATCAACAATGTGATAACCCTTTACAGATCACTCGTAAATACAGTTGGGCCAATAACTGTTATGCCCCTATAGTTGCATCTAACTCCTTAAGTACTACTGATCCCTCTAATGAACATAAGTCATAGTCCTACTATGACCAAGTCCTCTCTTCCAATGAGAAGTTGTGGCTACTATGTTCAAGACCCAGAATCAACCTTTAAAGGAGCAATGTATCTACTTACCCCTACTTAAGGGAAGGAGTGAATTCTATCTTGTGTTGAGTTCCCAGCTCCCAAATCAGATAAATCCCCAGAAAGGTAGGCATTTTGAGTTGGCAATCTGGCCACTCTCATCCACAATAATCAAAGAATCGCTCTCAAAGGCAAGAGTTCCCAAAACACTGAGGATTGAGGTCATGTCACTTGTGGTCGTTTAGGTGAGATGTAAGTCTCAAGTATCAACGGCGTTATATACAAAGACTAACCATTTCATAGTCTGGTCTTATACAAACTCTTTGTATAGGACATCCCCGCTCGCATTTCTCCACATGAATGGTCTGGATCTACCATCTGTAATAGTTCACAACATTTGCAAACCGGGTCGTATCCGTAGTGTCACAAGGATCAGGTATCCCTTCTTAATCCTTATACTACAGACCTATTTGGGTTATCACTTAAGGCATGATCCACTTGTATATCTCATATACATGCTTAAGTTTACATATAATAACCATGGAGCTTTGTTTATTGAATATGAGTAAATGCCAAATAAAATAACTCTTATTTTATTCATAACAATGTGTATATATTACAAACTACGAGACTTCAGGAGAATTAGGACACTAATCCCAACAAATAATACCATAATGTGTTTTCTTACCCAAATCCATACATCGAAAACCTCTTTCTCTATTCCACACATTTGAACTCATCGTTCCAACCAAACTCGCTGCATGCATTACTTAGTATCTCAGCGATTGCACAATATTGTTGCTTTAAAAATCTAACCTTGCACTCTATTGTCGACAGCCCGATGGAACAGCTAGGAATGTTTTCGTTAAGTAGGCATTGTAGCTGTTATAGATAGTCAGGTTTGAATGTTCTATTATCAGCTTGCCAACCTGTTTCTACCAAGTGCAATAGTGACTCCACTAATCGTGCATCTTCAACCTTTGTCCAAATGTATTATGTCATTTTCTCACGTCCTGCCATTTAGCTACATACATACATATAACTTAACAAAATAAATTGGGCATAGTTAGATAAACATATTTTTTAGTACGAATAGCGTTGAACATGTTTCAACATTCACATGAACCAATTAACACAACATAAATTAAGATAATTTAATATAGTAGATTGTTTGAACTGAAAGATAACATAATCTAAAAGTATGAGGAAGTTATTCATAGTAAAGTAAATTGAATAAGAAAATTTGTGCTCATGATGTTTGTTCCCATTCATCGAACATTCGCATTGCCAACTCATCCCTTAAATTGGTCCATTCGTAGGACATTTCAATAAATTGTATATTTTCATCGTCGAGCTCGTTAGATGTAGAATTTTCATCATCCGTTGTTCCGGACATTATAGTTTGGCCCGTCTCCCTTGCTATCAGGTTGTGTAGCAGGCAACATGTCGTTATTGTTTTACATTGGATCTTAACTGGGTAGTAGGACTTCCCACGTAGTATCACCCAACGACATTTGAGTATGCCAAATGTTCTTTCAATACAGTTTCTAGCGGATAAATGTTTCATATTAAAAAATTCCCGTGGATTAGTCAGTGCATTTCCAGCACCACGCTATTCTGAAAGATGGTACCACTCTCCTCTATATGGTGCCAAGAATCCCTCGGCTTTGTGATATCCACATCATATAGGTAATAATAACCTAGGTATGGTATACACATAATTAGTTGGCAAACTATTTGCTCTTCAATCCAGACAGTACACTCATAGAAGTCTATACCCTTGGGAACCTTCAATCCGTGTAGTCGAGAAATTGCATCCCTACGCACTTTAAAATCGGCTGCAGACCCTTCCCACCCTGGCAGCACAAATATGAACTCACCAAATTGAGAACAGAAGGCAAGCACATTCGTGACTATTTCACCTTTTTGGGTACAACAGAGAGGACGATCGTCTACACTTAAGTTGACTTTGATGTATGTGCCATTCAATGCACCTAGACAATTTTGCATGGGATCATACATTGACAAAGGTGAAGGAACTCTGATTAGAGAACCAGTGAGTGGAAGCGAATCGTTCCAAATTTCATTGAGATAGAACATAAACAAATACAGTCTAAAAGAACAGATTATGCATAAACAATAAATTACAAGTATGCTTCTTTAATTGAACAGGGGATGGAGTATACAAACCTTTGAAGAACTCTTTCTTCAAGTATCCCTCGATCGTGCAGCAACTCGTTCAATAGCACGAACTCAAACACAACGATCAGAATAGCCAAAAGCACGAATTGAAGAATCCTCAATCACTATCGAGTGCAACTCGATCTTCCACCCTCTAACGGAATAAGAACACCACCATAAAAGTTACCTTAGTATTCTCGGTGTGAGAATTCAAGGGTTGTGGGCTCTGTGATTCTTTGGATAAAGGAATGAAGGAGGTAGATGATCGAGTAAGTGGGAGAATGAAGAAGTCTATCGTATAGACTTGATATTTGATTGTGTAGTAAGAAGAAGCTTATCGTATAGACTTACTACTCGATCGTTTAGTAACGAGTAACTATCGTATAGTAAACTCGATACTTGATCGTTTAGGCTGTGAGATACTATCATTTAGTAAAACTATTTTACTCAATATTCTTTTCTTTTGTGAAACGATACAATGAATCAACCCCTCGACTTGGAAAACAATTTTTCTTTTATCTCACAGTTACCATAAAACTACCAATAACCTCCCACTCAAGTCGGTTATTAAAGAAAAAGATTAATTAATTATCACATAATTAATATATTATAAATAAATACAATAACCAACGTATCATATTATATTTATAACCTATACTTTTAATATTACATTATATGAAACATATAAACTATAGTTCTTTTTCTATTTTTATGGTATTTAATATAAATTATATTTATATTAATTCCTCTAATTAATGTATCTAATACATCAAATCAATTATATCACATATAATTGAATCAATTTAATTATATCACATATAATTCCTCTTGTTAATTTGAACACTTCAAACTAACCCAAAATCTGATTCTTAACTTGAACTCATTGAGCTACCAAGGGGACCTTATGGATCTATAGCTTGAAGGTCTAACGGTGCGTGAATAACTGACCAAACTCTTTAATCTGGAGATCCACCATCCGTTAACTGTTGGTCACTCCACTAAAGACCAATAATTTCAATCTTCGTACTACAGATATATTTCTGTGTCCATTGGATATAACCAATCAACAGTGCAATGATCCTTCACAAATCGTTCGTAAGTACAGTTGGACCAAATACCATTTTGCCCCTATAGTTATATCTAACTCTTTAAGTACCACCGATTCCTCTAATGAACAATAAGTCATAGTCTTACTATGATTGAGTCCTCTCTTCCCAAGAAAGGATGTGGCTACTATGTTCAAGACCTGGAATTAATCCTTAAGGGAGAAATTAATCTACTTACCCCTGCGTCGAGGAATGAGTGAATTCCGACTTGTGTAGCTGAGTTCCTAGCTCTCCAATCAGATGAATCCCCAAAATGGTAGGCTTGTTGAGTTGGCAAATCAAGGGACCACCCTCATGAGCAGGAATTCCTAACTCACTTAGGATTAAGGTCATGTCACCTATAGTCATCCTAATGAAATGTAAGTCTCAATTATGAACAGTGTTATATAAAGAGACTAATCATTTCGTGGTCCGAACTTATACAAACTCTTTATATAGGATACCCCCACTCGTATGTCTCTACATGAATGGTCAGAATCAGACCATTTGTAGCACTTTAGAACACTTGTGACATCTACAAAGTCGGTCGTATCTATAGTGTCACCAGGATGAGGTATCCATCCTTTCTTCTTATACTACAGACCATTTAGGTTATTACTTAAGGCATAATCCACTTGTTGTTGGGATTGGTGTCTTAATTCTCCCAGAGTATCGTAGTTTGTAAACTTTGTACACATTTTTATTAATAAAATAAGAGTTATTTTATTTGCATTTAATCATATCCAATAAAAAAAGATCTGTAGTTATTGTATGTAAACTTAAGCATGTATATGAGATATACAAGTGGATCATGCCTTAAGTAATAACCTAAAAGATCTATAGTGTACGGATTAATGAGGGATACCTTATCCTGGTGACACTACGGATACAACCCTCTTTGTAGAGGTTTACAAGTGTTGTATGAAGAATCTCATACCAAGAGTTCCATGAGCGAGTTCAGATCGCTCCGATTTCACAGTACCGAAACACAAAAGATATACATTCAACGTTAATAGTTATGCATATAAACCTAATTATATGAAAGGGTTCATACTAGATGAAGACTCTCTTCGCACGTCTGAACCCTAAGTAGCGAAAACCCTCCAATGGATCTACCAACACCTGGCTAGTATGTCGACTACAACAGCATGATCAGTACAAACACAAACACTGCAGCGGGGACGACACCACCATAAGTAAAACATAGGTATCAAAGAGTGGGATTTGGTGAGTTTGGTAGAGGACGGAGGACAACGCGTCGTGTAGATGATAAGCAAGTGGGAGATGGAACTGTGCTATCGTATAGCAGAAATGTTTATCGTATAGAAGAGCTACACGATTGTGTATGAAAGGTTGTACGATCGTTTAGACGGACGAGCTTCTATCGTATAGTCTCTCGCGATCGCTTTCACGAAATCCTTTGGGCGCGGACGAAAAGATGAATGCATGATTGTGAAAAATGAAAACGATTTTCATTTTTAATCTACTGGTTACCATAACCTATGCAGCCCACTTCCCATGTCCAAACGTGGACAAATTAGTTAATTATCAAATAATTAATTAATTAATTTAAATAATAAATATAATCATATTATATTTAATCCTATAGTTTGATATCACATATCTACTATAGTATTCTCCTCTACTTGATATAAATCATATTTATATCTAATTTTCTCCAAAATAATATATCTCATACATTTAGCCACTTATATCACATATAATTAACCAATCCAATTATATCATATATAATTGAACTTCCTCTTGTCAATTTGAACATTTCAAATTAACCCAAACACTGGTTCTCGATTTTATCCAAGCTACTCAAGTGACCTAATGGACCTGTGGCTCGAAACTCCAACGGTACGTGAATAGCTGACTAAACTCTTTAGCCACGAGATCCACCATCCGTTAACTGTTAGTGATCCACTAAAGACCAACAGTTGAACTCTTCTTACCACAGATATATTTCTGTGTTAATCGGATATAACCAATCATGAATACGATGACCCTTCACAGATGCTTGTAAGTACAGCTGGGCCAATTAACCGTTTTTTCCCTGTAGTTACATCTCACTCCTTAAGTACCACTGATACCTCTAATGAAAAATATAGCATAGTCCAACTATGTGTGAACACCTCTCAGGCCAAAAGAATGTGTGTGGCACCACAAGTTCAAGTCCCGGAATCAACCCTTAAGGGAGCCATCTATCTACATACCCCTGCCTTGGGGAAGGAGTGAATTCCATCTTGTGTAGCTGAGTTCCCAACTCCCAAATCAAACGAATCCCCAAAATGGTAGGTTTGAATCGGCAACCTGGCAACTCGCACCCATACAAATCAAAGGAACGCCCTCAATGATAAGAGTTCCCAACTCACTCAGGATTGAGGTCATGTTACTCATGGTCATCCTAGTGAAGTGAAGTCTCTGTCATGAACGATGTTATATAACGAGACATTAACACTTTGTGGTCAGGGCTTATAAAAACTCTTTGTATAGGACACTCCCGCTCGCATGTCCCCAACACAAATGATCAGGATTAGACCATCTATGATAAGTCACAACACTTGTGACCATTCCACAAAGTGGGTCGCGTCTGTAGCATTACCAGGGTAAGGTTTCCCTCCTTTATCCATTTACTACAGACCATTTTGGTTATCACTCAAGACATGATCCACTTGTATGTCACCACATACATGCTTGAGTCACATACAGATAACCAGGGATTTTATGTTTATTGGTTTTTGGTAAAGCAAATAAAAAAAATAACCGAGCAAACAAAAAGATGTGAAGTAAATATCATATATTAACAATACAGGTGTTCGTATATACTGTTTACAAACGATAAGACATGAGACTTTAGGGCATCAACCCTAACATTGTAAACTACTACAAATGGTCTAATCTTGACCATTCATGTGGAGACATGCGAGCGGGGGTGTCCTATACAAAGAGTTTGTATAAAACCAGACCGCAAGATGATTAGTCTCGTTATATAACGCTGTTGATAATTGAAACTTACATCTCACTAAAACGACCATAGGTGACATGACTTTAATCTTGAGTATTTTGGGAACTCCTACCTATAAGTGCGGTTCTTTGATTAGTATGGGCAAGAGTGGCCAGATTGCTAACTCAACAAGCCTACCTTTTTGGGGATTTGTCTGATTAGAGAGCTAGGAACTCAGTTACATAAGACGGAATTCACTCCTTCCTTGAAGCAGGGGTAAGTAGATAGATTGCTCTCTTAAGGGCTGAATCCGGATCTTGAACATAGTGGTCATATCCTCTCTTTGGAAGAGATGACCCAGTCATAGTAGGACTATGACTTATTGTTCATTAGAGAAATCAGTGATACTTAAGGAGTTAGATGTAACTATAGGGGCAAAATAGTAAATTGGCCCAGGTGTACTTACGAGCGATCTGTGAAGGGTTATCGCTGAAGGAAATTAGAAACAATGATTTCTATGAGCATCGAAACAAGACTATTCCAAGTTATAATCATGAATGAACATATATTTACAGTCAACTTCAATACAAACAGTTATACAATTACAAAGCAGAAATTACAGCCTGAACAACAAATGAACAAAGGAGACAAACTCTACGAACAATAGCACATGTGTCTCCACGCTTCTATGCGCACTTTGATCGCTTCAACAACAGCAACCACGAATGCCCGATCTACACAACTGCAACACCGTACGAACACAGCACGAACTCTTCGTGCTTGTCCTCAACGATCTCCTCGGTCACGAACTCCTCCGCAGCACCACGAACAACCTCCAAAAAACCTCGACGGTGTCGAGTTGAGTCTGACACCACCAATAAGGCGACCTTGGTATTCTCGGACTTGGTATGAGACAGACGAACGGAAGAAACAACGATCGCGTACACGGCTGGGCAAGTGGGAGAAGGCGGAGACCTATGTATCGTATAGGTCGACCCAATCGTTTAGATAAAGCTATGTGATCGTCTAGCAAAAGCTATACGATCGTTTAGCTCTAATCATTAAGCTGGGTCTGTCGCATACAGACACTACATGATCGTTTACCTTGGGCCAGCGATCGTTTAGCAAAGTTATGCGATCGTTTAATAAACATTGCACGATCGTTTAGCTCGCACCTGCACGATCGTTTAGCTTCGCCCAGCTGTCATTTAGTAAAATTTGTATTACTTGACGACTTGCGTGAGTTTCTTTTGCACGAGAAGAAAACTCAAAAAACCTTTTCAAACTTTTGTAAAATCTTCTTTTTAAATAGGAAACCACTTTCCTTTTAAACTCACGATTACCAATGATCCAATAATCACCCACTACTTTGGTTATTTAAAAGAAAAAAGTATTAATATCTAATAATTAAAATTATTATAAATATAATGATAACCAACTTATACAACTATATTTATAACCTATAGTTTTAATATTTCATCTATAAACATATAAACCATAGTTTTTTTTCTATTATGGTACTTAATGTAAATCTCATTTACATAATCTCCACTATGTATTCATACATCATACATTATATCAAATATAATCAAAACCTTCTTTCAATTTGAACATTTCAAATCAAACCAAGAACTGATCCTCAACGAATCAAGCTACAAGGGGACCTCATGGACCTGTGATTGAGTCCAGCTCCAAACAGAAAAAGTC
>NC_052356.1:18663253-18685761 GCF_009727055.1 Benincasa hispida
TCCGTTTACCATATTTATCACATATACATGTTAACGTTTACATAGAATAATCCAAGGAGCTTTAGTTTATTGGATTATGAGTAAAATGCCAGAATTAATACATTTATTTTATTTTGACAATGTGTAATCTTTACAAAATAACGAGACTCCAGAAGAAATTAGGAATCAATCCAACAATCACATTGTTGATTGGTTAATTATGGACACAAAAATATATCTATAGTGAAGAAGAGTGCAACTGTCGGTCTTTAGTGGAGTGCCCGACAGTTAACAGATGGTGGATCTCGTGACTAAAGAGTTTAGTCAGTATTCACATACCGTTGGAGCTTCAGCTACAGTCCATAAGGTCCCCTTAGTAGCTCAATGGATTCAAGTTGAGAATCAGATTTTGGGTTGATTTTGAAGTGTTCAAATTAAGAAGAGGAATTCAATAATATATGAATATAATTAGGTGTGATGTATGAGATACATCAAGTGAGAAATTAATGAAATATGATTTACATTAATACCATAAAATAGAAAAAGAACTTATGGTTTAGTATGTTATGAGATGAAAATTAAAACTATAGGTTATAAATATAATATGGTAAGTTGGTTATCATATTTATTTATAATATATTAATTAAATGAAACTAATTTCTTTTTCTCTAATAACTGATTGAGTGTAGAGGTTATTGGTTAGGTTTTGTATGTAATAGTGAGATAAAAAGGAAAATGGTTTCCTAAAATTAGAAGTTGCCTAATTCGGAAAGTTCTCACGGTGACAAGCTATCACTTACAAGCTATCAAGTGAAAGAGTTTCACTAAGTGATAGCTTTGAGAGACTAGACGATCAGCTAAGCGATTGCTTACCTTGACTATACAATAGCCATTCAGCTGATTGTTGCTACCATCGAAGTGGCTTAGTCTATGCGATAGGCTGCCATTTACTAACTGATCGAGCACATCATCTATACGATAGACAACTTCTTATCTCCCACTTGCTCGATCGTTCTACTCGATCGTAGACCTCAAGTCTCTTCCTCAAGCCAAGATCATACAGTGCCCACAAATCCTGGATTCTCACACCGAGAATACCAAGATAACCATAATGGTGGTGTCTTTCACTCAGTTCGTGGATCGAGTTAAACTCGATTGGGTTTAAGGAGTTATTGCCGTTCGTTGTGCCGTGTACGTTGGTTGTACCGGTCGTCGTTGCGTTCGAGTGTGCTATTCTTGGATGCTTGTAGATTGATCAAGGGATTCGTGAAGAATGGTTATTCAAAGGTATGCATCTTCTATCCCTTGTTGATTTAACATGTTGTAATTTCGTTTTGTGCATGATCTGTTAGTTTTCATTTTAGACTGTGATTGATTGTTTTCAATTCGAATGGAATTTGGAACGATCCCTTCCGCTGCTCATGGTGTTTCCTCAAACTAATTAAATATTCCATATTAGTTTGGGCTGCATAACAAAACAATAAAAAAGAAGTTAGAAAAAATCTAGAAATAATTTAAATGTAGGAATAGAACTTGTTCGAATAAAGAAGTACCTATGTTACTTCTATGAAGTATGATATGGATGGAAAGTCCACAGGTTGCCAGATCAAAACACAATGAAACACCCTACCACCCACCAAACAACCAAAAGTTAGAAACTTCATAATATGAAAATAACATAACGAAAATTTAGAAAGGAAGGAAGGAGAAACCAAAGTTAAACCACTCACCGGATTGACAAAATAATTCTTGGACAATGGGGACTCTCAGCAAATGGATAGTGGACCAATATTGTTATATAGGAAAAGTGAAGGGAGGGGTGGTTGTTAAACATTAGTAATAACCCCAAATAAATCAGAATACATAAAACGGAGTGTGACCAGCCTCAAAATATTAAATTTACATCATGGGTAAATGAACTCAAATCCAATTAATAAATTTGTTGAGTCATTAATGAAGTGGTTGAATGGGAAGTGAAAATACACAAGTGGAATAAAATCAGCAAACAATCAGAACAGTCATTAATAAAGTTGGTGGGCAGTTTAATAAATAAAATAATTAATAATGCAAAATATTGACAACGTGCAAAAAAATATTTAATAGGACTAACACAATTGAGAATTCACCGAGCCATTAGAATTAGAACAATGCAGGATAATAGATTGAGGAAAAGGTCGAAAATCAAAACAAGCCATGAAAATGAAATTTTCATGAGAAAGATTGAAAATCAAAACAAGACACAGAACAAAGAATCAATAGATTGCATGTTTAGAAAAAAATTAAACAAGGCATGGAAAATCAAAACAAGACATGAAATTGAAAATTTTAAGAGAAAGACACAAAACAAGACACAGGTTGAAAATCAAAACAAGACACGGAACAGAGAATCAATTGTTTACAACAATAAATCATGGCATGCAAAATCAAAACAAGGCATGAAATTGAAAATTTCAAGAGAAAGAAACAGAACACATATTGAAAATTAAAACAAGACACAGAACAAAGAATCAATAGGTTGCATGTTTAGAAAAAATAATCATGGTATGGAAAATCAAAACAATGCATGAAATTGAAAATTTCAAGAGAAAGACACAGAACATAGATTGAATCGGCTGAAGAAGACACAGAACAAAGAATCAATAGGTTACACGTTTAGAAAAATTAAACATGGCATGGAAAATCAAAACAAGACATGAAATTGGAAATTTTAAGAGAAAGACACAAAACAAGGCACGAATTGAAAATCAAAACAAGACACAGAACAGAGAATCAATAGGTTGCATGTTTAGAAAAATTAATCATGGTATGGAAAATCAAAACATGAAATTGAAATTTTCGAGAAAGACTCATCATTGGCCAATCTAGGGTTTAGAAAATGAACCCGAAGTAGACAATGTTCTCCCCCACTAAGCTGCAATTTTTCCAACCAGTCCCTGTCATGCATTCGAAGATCAATGACCGAAGTAACACCGAGGACTAAAAACAAACCGTACAACGGGTTATGGGTGAGCAGAGGACCGTCAAAGCGACAAGGACATGGTTGAAGACAAGATTGAAGCGGCAAGGGGAAAGGGAAATCACCAAATTTATGAGAAAATAACAGATCTGTGAAGAAAACAACAGATTTGAAGAATGGAGAAGAAAATCGAGACTAAGATTTGTTGAGAGAGAAGAGGGTTGCCAAACCTGGGAGGAAAGAGCTAGGGTTTTAGAGGACGATTGAGAGAGACGTGAGAGAGAGGATTGTATGATACGTGTGAAGTTGAAGGAAAATGAAACGGTGACATACGATACGCGTGAACAAAGAAGATAAAACGATGACTACGAAACACGTGAGGAAAATGAAACGGTGAGATACGAAATGCGTGAAGGAAAATGGCCCCAAACAATTGTACTCGGTGAGATGGGATATTGAACCCCTAAACACTGAAATGATATATCAACCTATGTCATATCATCTCATGTTGGGCCCCCAAACAGTCCCTTAGTGAGATTTCTTACCTGTGTATATTAGGAAGTCAATCTAAAATCAAATTTACATATGAATTATAAAGACTTAATCATTACATAATAAAAGTTAACACTTAATTTTGATGAAAAGTCTTATGATAGGACTAAATTATCATTACAAATTTAAGGTACATCAAATAAAACATTAATTATTTATTAAAGTTCAAGAATTAAATTATTACAAATATGAAGGTATAAGGACTAAATCGTTACGAATTAAAATTCATTAACTAAGGACTAGTTTGATAACCATATGGTTTTGGTTTTTTGTTTTTAAAAATTAAGTCTATAAACACTACTTCCACCTTTAGATTTCTTTCTTTGGTATCTACTTTTTATCGATATTTAAAAAACCAAGTCAAATTCTGAAAACTAAAAAAAATAATTTTTTTTAATTTAACCATTGTACTTCAGAAAAATGCAAATTATTATAAGAAACAGAAAGAAAATAAGTTTAATTTTCTAAAACTAAAAACAAAAAAGAAAATAGTTATCAAACCGACTTGGCTTATAATATTCTACAAGACAATTCTTTTGTCAGCAAAAGTAAATAAGAACAAGAACAAAGAAACAAAACACCCGGCCTTTAGTGGTTTAGGTTGTGGCAGCCGGCAGACCACTCATAATATTATTATTATTCCACAGAGCTCTATTATTAATAACCAAACTTTTTTGGTTTTCTTCTACTTGATTTGTGAGTACAGAAATGGAGAAAGAGAAACCATTTGGAGAAGTAAAAAAACGGCGGCGTTTAATACTGGTGCCATGTCCATACCAAGGCCATATTAACCCAATGCTTCATCTAGCAACATTCCTACACCAAAGTGGCTTCTCTATAACCATTGCTCACACATTCTTCAATTCCCTAATCCCTAATCGTCACCCCGACTTCACCTTCCTCCGCCTCAACGACCGCCTCTCCGATGACTTAGTCGCATCTTCGGATTTGGTGTCCGTTTTGTTCGCCATCAACGATAATTGCAAAGCTAGCTTGGAGGAAGCTATGGCCACCACGGTCCGGGATGTTGCGTGTATAATACACGACGAGCTCATGTACTTTTGTGAAGCGGTGGCTAGCTGTTTTGGGGTTCGGAGTTTGGTGGTTCGGACGACCAGTGCGGCGGCGTGTATTAGTCGCTTGGCCATTGTGCAACTTCAGGCGGAGGGTCGCCTTCCTCTACTTCAAGGTATGGAATATATTGTGTATGTTCTGCTCCTCTTCTATTTAATATTTGTTCTTGTTTTTTTTATCTTTTAACATTTCTATTTCAAATTGGTATAAATTTTCTTTTCAAAATGTAATTATATATTTTTTTACATGTAATTATATTTTTATTCTTGAACTTTAAACTTAAGGGACGTTTGAAGCAATGAATTAGTTATTATAGTCCTATGTGATTATAGTTAGGTTATAATAGTTTGTATTTGAGGTGTAGATTATTTTAGTTTGGGTTATAATAGTATGTGTTTGAGATGTAAACTATTTTAGTTTGAGAAGGACATAGTAAACACTGTAGCAAATAATAAAAAAATGATTTGACGGTAGCTAATTGGAGGTTTTGAAATAGTTTTAATTGGAGATTTTGAAATAATTTTTATTGCAGCAAGAGGTGGTTATTATATTTTAATGATAACCCTTGTCCCAATCCCTTAAAGTTTATTTGGTCTCTTGTATTTTACAATACTACATTTTTACTATTGAGTTTCGAGTTTTGTTTCTACATAGTTTATAAATTTCAAGATTTACATTTTTATACCTTTGGGGTATTTGACCCACCAACTTCCTAAGTTGGTGTAAACAACTCAACTCCAATAGTAAAACTATTGAAAAGTTTACACATTTATTGGGTAATTTTATTTTTCTCTTTTTCTACTTTTACATTTGTTGAAAATTTTCATATTTCCATCTATCTCTACTTTGCACATTTATTGAGTAACTCAATATTTATCGAGTAATTTTTAATTTCTCATGTGACAAATTATGAATAGGCAATAGGATGGGATGTACCTAAGTATTTTTCGAGTATATACTAGGATGTATCTAAGTATTTTTCATCGTTACTTCCATAAAAGTTTAGGGTCTAAAAGTACATAAAGAAATCAATACAGATTTATCAAGAGGAAAACTTTAAAGAATCAATTTGTAAAACTATTTTTAGAAGTGGAAAGACCTAACATTTAATTTTTATAAGATAAATAATGACACATTTAGTTCAACTTTTCAAGTGTAATTTTAAAAATAAATCATTTTGTATAAAATTGAAGAGTTTGACATCCACCCAAAATAGCTTTTTAAATACTTTTAAAGTTTATTTTACACAGTTTTTATTAAAAGAGTTTAAATAAATGGTCAATCTGAATATGTCTTAAGTTGTTTCTCTTATTATCAATTAATTTTGAGATAGAATTATATCTTTATCTAATATGGTTACAAAATTGGATTCCATTTAAGAATGGTGAACCCAAAGAAGTATTATCTTAATAAAATAAACTCTCAAATTTTGCACTATTATATTGAACAGTGTCCATGGAAGAAGAGGTACCAAATCTCCATCCTTTGAGATTCAGAGACTTGCCACTCTCAGCCATTTCAGATATCTCAAAAATGGCACAAATAATCCTCAACATGTACACTGTAACCACTTCTTCAGCTGTGATTTGGAACACAATCCCATTTCTTGAACCATCTGAACTCACCCAAATCAAAACCAAATTTTGCAACAAAATCCCTATCTTCCCAATTGCCCCAATCCACAAGATTTCCCCAACTTCATCCTCTTCAAGTTTGCTCAAAGAAGACTCAACCTGCCTCTCATGGCTCCACAAACAACCTCCAAATTCAGTCATCTATGTCAGCTTGGGCAGCATTGCCCTCTTATCAAACCAGGAACTTCAAGAGATGGCTTGGGGCTTGGCTAATAGCAATCAACCCTTCTTGTGGGTCGTTCGCCCCGGGTCCGTTCGAGGCTCGGATGGGCTCGAATTCGTCTTGAAGGAGTTCCAAGAGAAGGTTGGAGATAGAGGGTGCATTGTGGAATGGGCTCCACAAAATGAAGTGTTGGGTCATAGAGCTGTTGGGGGATTTTGGAGCCATTGTGGTTGGAATTCTACACTTGAGAGCTTGAGTGAGGGTGTTCCAATGTTATGTAGGCCTTATTCAGGGGATCAAAGAGTGAATTCAAGGTATATTAGTTGTGTTTGGAGAGTGGGGTTGGCTTTGGAAGATCATGAGTTGAAAAGGAAGGAAGTGGAAATGGGTATAAGAAAATTGATGGTGGAAGAAGAAGGGAGGCAGATGAGAGAAACAGCAATGAATTTCAAGAGAAGAATTGAAGATTGTTTAAGGAAAGATGGGTCTTCTTCTTGTAGCTTGAAAGAGCTTGTTGATTTCATTATGTCTTTTTAGATCAGATTAACCTAATTGGTTAGCTCTCCTTTTTGAAATAAATTTCCTTGGGGGTAAAATTGGAATGAAAATTTACTGCTATTTTAAGTGATATTGTTGAAAACTAAATAAAGCTCTATTTAACCTAACTGTGTGATGTGGTTTTTGTTTGAAACTCATATTTCTTTGAACAATTTCCCTGGTATGAATATTAATTATTTGAAATGTAAATATAAGAGAACAATAATGTTTGTCTTTGAATATGTTCGATAATTAATGTCTAATTAAAAATTTGTTTGGTAAGTTTTGTAGTTGAGATTCTAAATAATATGTGTATTAAACCAAATTTAAATTTAAAAAGCTTGTTTGAACAATTGTCGAAAATCTTATTTGAATAAAAAAAATCTATAATATCAACCAAATAAAATCAATATATGTATTGTATGGAAATAAAAATAAAATTATTGAGTTAAATACAAGAAGATAAAGAGTAACTTAACCCATGGTGGGTTAGATGGATCCTCTCTAAAGGAAGAAATCTCATATAAATTGAGTTAGGGATATTGAATATCTCTCTAAGGGGTTGTTTGGAGTGCTGAGATGATATTAGATATGAGGAGTTCTGATGTCTGGAGAGCTTTGATCGAGTATAAACGATCGAGTATGTTCAAGCACTGAGACGATATATGGTACACGGAAGAAAAATGACGGTGAGATACGAAACACATTCCGAAAATGGGCCCACAAACAATTAAAATTGGTGAGATAAGATGATGAGTCTCCAAACACTAGAATGATATAGGATGTGAGGATATACCCTCTCATGTTGGGCCCCCAAACACCCCCTAAGAGAAGTCAAACTATCAGAGGTTAATGGACCCAAAGGAATGACCCGTGGAAGTTTCCTTGTTGCAGAGCCACCCGTCCCCTCCGAATTCGACTTTGTAGCTTTCATTTGGAATGAAATATATATCGACAGGGTCAAATAACACATCAACTCTAGGATCTAAAGCTTGGTTGTTCTCCATGAGCAAAAACAAACTAGATAGAAAATTTACCTTAAGAACGACGAGTGGAAGTTGGAATAGGAGATGTCAATGGAGATATGGCAAGCTAAGACTAATATAAGGAAGATTGGCACGAAAACAAAAGATATTGGCAAAGTAGAAAAGTGAGCTCGCATATGCTAATTTAGTATAGACTTAGTGGTTTACGTTAAGATAATCTATAGAGGTCAAGGCCAAAGACAAGAGTGTGTTGGATATATATAGTGAAAGAAAGTGAAGGTTTGGTGAAGATTTGAAACATAAAATGAATTTAATTGTGTAGATTAAATTTATTGTTTAGAAACTTTCAAATCGGATTGAAACTTCAAATTAAAATGATGTTTTATGTACAAATTAACATGTACGAAAGTTAAATTTGTAGTTTCTTCAATTTGAATGAGTTATGTTTGATTTTTGTCAAATAACAATTCAATTGAGTTAAATTTGACAAATATTTCAATTTTTTTATTTATTTGATTCTATTTTGTATTTTAGGGAGTTACTAAGTTGCTAGCCTATATATAGCAACTTGATTCTTGATTTGTAGCATCTCATTCAGAAGTGAAAAGTTCTCTTCTTTTTTTTTTCTTTCTTTTGTTCTTGAGTTGAGTTGAGAGCTAGTATCCAAGAGTTCTGTCAGATCCTAGTAGTTCGAGGTTACAGTTCTACCAGTGTTAGTCGTTGTATCTTGCTGAGACGATTGTTGTAGTCCGCTTGCAGCCTGTGCAAAGCGAATAATTTTCTTCAAGATAGCATTTATCAGAAGCATGCCTCGACTACGTTTTGGAGTCTCCAAAGATTTTGATGTTCTTTCAAGTATTTGGTTATTTTCATATCTAAGTTTTATTACATCATCTGGCTTAAGTTTGAGTTTGAATACTATACAATTATTTCAAGTTGAGGTGCATTTAGTTTTCTAATATATTCAGTTAATATATATTCTATTTTCCCCAACAATCTGAAGACAATAAGTATTTAAATTGATGGCTGCAAACTCCTCCACCAATATTTTTACTTCTGTCGTGATGGGATCGCCCATTGCCAAACCTCATACTTTAAAACCAGATAAGATCAAAGAAGACAATTTAAAGAGGTAGCAACAGAAGATGATTTTTTATCTCACCACACTAAATCGTGCTAAAATTTTGAAGGAAAGATTGCCCAATTACCCCAACCCGAAGCTGCCACTCCTAAAATGAAAGTTGTGAAGCAAGCATGAATGCATTTGGACTTCCTATATCGTAATTATATACTTAGTAGTATTGAGAACACTTTGTATAATGTCTATTGCAATGCCTACGTTACATCAAAAGTATTGTGGGGGTCATTAAACAAGAAGTACAAGCTGGAAGATGCTAGTACTAAGAAATTTCTTGTGGAAAATTCTTAGATTATAAGATGATTGATACCAAGTTGGTAGTCAATCAAATGGAAGAATTGTAAATTATCATTAGTGATTTGCGAAGTGAATGATTGGACATCAGTGAGCTATTCTAAATTGCTGTTGTGATTGAGAAGCTGCCTTCTTCCTATAAGGACTTCAAATGTTATCTCAAATACAAGCGAAAGGAGTTATCCATGGAGAACCTTGTGGTAAAACTCCATATAGAAGATGATAACAGAAAAGGAGATAAAACTCCACTAGAAGTTGAAGCCAAGGCTCACATTGTTGAAGCTTCAAAACATAAACCCAAGAAGTAAAATTTCAAAAAGCATCATGGCAAAAGAATGATCCTAGCAAGTGCATTCGAGGAAATTGTTGCATTTGTGATAAGAGTGGCCATACGATTGCAATGTGCAGACACAAGAAGGGACAAAGTTCCAAAATCAAGCGAATGGCGTGGAAAATGACGATCGGGTTGCCATCATTTTTGAGGTAAATATGACTTAAGACACCAAAGGTTGGTGGATTGATACTGGTGTTACTAGATAAATTTGTAAGGACAAGTCATTGTTCATTACATATGAGAAGATAGATGGCAGCGATAAGTTGTTCATGGGAAATGCTTCAACTGTCTTTGTGGAAGGAAAAGAGATCTACTAAAATAGACTTCTAGAAAGATACTTACCCTCAATAATGTGTGGCATGTGCCAGAAATTCAAAAAAATCTAGTTTCAGGAATCCTACGTAACAAAAATGGGTTCAAGCTTGTATTTAAGTCAGATAAAGAAAAGGCTATTTAAGTAATGACATGTTCAAACTAAATGTACTGGCTCAAATGTGAAAGCATAATAATAATATCAATTCTTCTACTTATATTGTTGAGTTGTGTGATGTTTGGCATTCTAGATTGGGACATGTCAGTTATCATTCTTTAAATATAATGGTAAGCTTGCCGAATTTTAACATTGATAATAGGCACAAATGTGAAGTTTGTATTGAATCAAAGTTTACTAGAAAGTCATTTCCATGTGGAAAGAAGTAATGAGTTACTTGATTTAATCCACAATGATGTATGTGACATAAAAAGTACTACCATACGAGGTGGTAAGAGATACTTAGTCACATTCATCGATGATTCTCGTAAATATTACTATATTTATTTATTACATAGTAAATATGAAACCTTTAATATTTTTAAAACATATAAGGTAGGAGTTGAAATACAACTTGAGAAGAAAGTAAAGGTGCTTAGACCAGATAGAGGTGGTGAATATGAATCATCATCACGTTATGAATTCTGTGAAGTTAATGGTATAATCCATTAAACTATAATACCTTATACATCACAACAAAATGTTGTAGCTGAAAAAAAGAACCGAACTTTAAAGGACATGGTTAATTGCATGTCACATAGTTTAGGTTTACCTCACAATTTGTGGAAGGAGAGGGGAAGCTTTGCTGATAGAAAATTTTATGAACCTAATTTTGAGTTCAAAAAAGTTTACAACACATATGAACCTAATTTTGAATAAAAAGTTTCAAAACAAAAATAATAATCATAAAAGTAAATTATTTAGAGTTCAAAAAACTAAACCAAATATCCCACACATATGAACCTAATTTTGCACCCCAAATAGAGACATATGAACTCAGATCAAATAATTCTGTATCCAAACAGAGACATATGAACTCCATAGATATATGAATTTCACAAACATATGAACTCTCACATAATATCTCAACTCAACATCCTAGACAACCCTTAAAAGTTGTGATTGAATAACGACTTAAATGATGACTCAGTTAGTAACAATTGAGGAGCTTGAAGGTCACTTGAGAGTTGAACAATCATCCAAGTTTCAGTTATAAAATGAAAGATTTAGAGCTTGTTTTGTAGGCAACTCAGATTATGTTTTGTTTTCAGATTCACTAAATTTTGTGCGTTTAGTTGCCAATCTAGATTCGGTTTCCGAAAACTGTTTTCGATTTCTATGATTCAAACGGTGTAAATTTTGAAAACAATTTTTTTTTTTTATATTTTCAGTATATCTAGATTTTGAATTCAAATTTTTAAAATATAGAATTATATTTAAAATGATAAAAATAATAACAATTATATTACTTTTGTGTTATAAACTAAATTGTTTTTATTAAATTTAGAATACATAATATATATTGTACAATATTACCAAATAGTAATTATACAAAAATTTTAACCTAAAATAAGTTCAAAAATTAAATAGTAACGGTTTATATTCAAAATAGTAGCTAGTGAGTAACCAAATATATTTTCAATCACATTTCGAAAATTTATTTAAATTGAAATTTAATTTTTGAATCTACTATCAAACACATATCTGAAAATATGAAATACAACTTTAGTAAGAAACCATTGTATATCTAAGGAGACTCTAAAAAAACAACAAACTCTTTACTAATTGATTAAGTCATTGACAGTCCTGATTCAAGCATGAGCATAATTTAGGTTAAAATACAATTTTGATTATACTTTTGAGTTCCATACCATTTTAATGTACACTTCCTTTTGTCCTATTTTATTCGAATATTTTCCAAGTTTTCATAAATAATAAATTCTTAGAAATGCCAAAAGCAAAACGCCAATGAAGAGAGTACCAACCTCAAGGATAAAGTCGTCAATTCACAAGAGATGGTGGGTCAATATTCAATCGAATATTTTCTCAGATCTTCTTGTTCAATTCATTTCATTCCCAAAACTTTCGCATCTTCTTCTTCTTCCTTAAACTACTTCAATGGAGAGAGAGACAAAATCAGAGCCCAAATCGACGGCGTATAGTCTTGGTCCCATGTCCGTACCAAGGCCATATAACTCCAATGCTTCAACTCGGCAGTTTCCTCCACACCGTCGGCGGCTTCTCCATCACAATCGCTCACACTCGCTTCAACTCTCCTGATCCTTCTAACTTTCCACATTTCCAATTTGTTTATTTGGACGACAGAATCTCAGAGTACGAAACTATGGGATGTGGGCTAGCCAACAGCCAGCAACCATTCTTGTAGGTGGTTCAGCCAGGAGCAATTCGTGGCTCGGAGTGGCTCGAGGCATTGCCCAAGGGTTTTCAAGAGAAGGTTAGTGGGAGAGGATGTATTGTGAAATGGGCTCCTCAGAAACAAGTGTTGGCACATAGGGCTGTGGGGGGATTTTGGAGCCATTGTGGATGGAATTCAACAATGGAGAGTTTGAGTGAGGGAGTTCCTATGTTGTGCAGTCCATGTTTTGGGGATCAGAAAGTGAATGCAAGATATTTGAGCTATGTTTGGAGGGTGGGGATTCAATTGGAAAATGGGTTGGAGAGAGAAGAAATTGAAAATGGAATTAGAAGATTAATGGTGGGAGAAGAAAGTAAAGAGATAAGAGAGAGAAGCAAGAATTTCAAGGAGAGAATTGAAGCCTATGTTCAGGTAGAAGATCAGTGCTCCTCAAACACTTACTTGAGAGAGCTTATTAGCTTATTATGCTCATTTGATAATCCAAAGTAATTTTCTTAGATTTTCAATTTTGTTAAGAGCAAAAATAGCTTCAATTTTAATTACAACATCAATTATGGGGATGAAAAGTTTGAACCTCCAACCTATAAGAATAAGTGCATGCCAATTATTGACCTAAACTTCGACTATCAAAGTTTCTTTTATAACATGCATTTAATAACATACATTTTATGGCTCCAAAGTGTATTGATGTCTAATAGATTTATCAAATTTGTGTCTAGTAGATCTTTTAATTTTCAAATAGTCTAATAAGTATCTAAACTTCTAAATTAGTGTCCAATTGATCTTCGAAATATCTGAAAATTTATAAAAATGACTGATTTATTAGACATCAAATCGAACCTTGTGTAGAATAGATCATAAACATTATGAAATCCAAGGATTATTAGACAAATAAAAGTTTGGATAGACATACTTGAAAGATTCTTTAAAAACTTCACAGAATAAATAAACACAAAGCTTTAAACTAACACACAATTCTTTTTGTCAAACTTGGAATCTAAATAGAAAACCGTCACCTAATTTTATTGATATACGTTTACATTATAAGATAAACAAGAGAACCTACACATTTACAAAACCACAGCCACAGAAACATTTTATCAAACACATGGTGAGCAATCCCGACCTCGAAGTACAGTACAATCCACACACAAACAGATTCTCATCCTAAACAGAACATTAAAATTTAGATTCTTACTTGTGTACAGTGGCGAACTCTACTCCCCAGTAATCTCCACCACTCGGACATCGCGTCTGCTCCGATCATCTTCTTCTTTAGGAACAAACACCGTAAGAATCCCAAAATCCATAAACGCACTCAACTCCTCGATTTTCCCACTCTCCGGAATCTTGAATCTGCTAACGAAGCCGCCGCTCTCGGTGCTGATCTGAAGCATCCGATCATCCTGAAGCTCGACGAGAACGTCTTCACTGCCGAAGCCGGGAAGTGAGGCTCTGACGACATGAGCGTTGGGTGTCTCAGTCCAGTCGAGATGAGTGTTGACGTTGCCTCCCCAAGAGAAGGGATCGGAGATTGAGGAAGGGAAAGGGAAACCGTGCCATAGGTCAAGAGGGAAGGGGAAATTTGGGAAGCGATTGAGGATGTTTGAAGGAGAAGTGCTGGAAATACGGCCGTCTTGGCCGGCGATTGGAATGATGGACATCGTGGGTGAGGATCTGAAAGCTCCGGCGAGATTGTGAGTGAAATTGAAGAGAAGAAGAGTGGAGATGGAGTTAAAAGGAAGCAATACTTGGTGGGGGTTGGAACAGACTCCAGCTTCTAGGACCTTCCAAGGCCTTCTGGTTTGGATAATGAATGGATTTGCCGTGGTGAAAAATCAAGGTAATGTGATTGAAAATTATTCATTACTTTTACGAATGGTAATATATATGGGTTTAAAAAATCTCTCCAACAACCATTTTGTCGCAATTATGATTTTAACTATAACAATTTAGATGGTGATATAAATAAAATGTTAAATTTTTGTAATTTAGGTCCATTTAGTAATTATTTTATTATTTTGTTTTTTTTTTTTTTAAATTAATTCTATACATACTACTCTCACAAACTAAAAAAAATATCTTAATTTGATAACTTTTTTTTTTTTTTCGTTTTTTAAAATTAAGTTATGACACTATTTCCATTTTAAATTTCTTCCTTTGTTATTTATTTTTCATCAATAATTTGTTTTAAAAAAAACTAAATTTTGGAAACTAAAAAAAAATAACTTTCTAAATTTTCAAAAAAAAAAAAAAAAAAAAACCAAATCCATTTTTTTGGAATTTGACTAAAAATCATTATAAAAAAACAAAAAACAAAATAGTTATCAAATGGGATCCTAACGATTTAGTCTCACAAATTTGACAATTAGTTTATGAATCCATTTCCACAAGAAATTTCATTTAATCTTAATGATATTTTTCAGAGTAAAATATACTTTTAATTCTTGAAGTATGAAATTTTTGTCTATTTAGACTTTTCAAAATGAACACAGAAGGTTTGAGAAATATTAGACCATTAGTTGACTAAGAGTAAAATGATGTGATCTTAAAATGAAGAATTAGATAACTTATGTTGCTGTCATTATACTTTTCCATTGCAAAAATTTGGAAAGTGAATTTACGATAACGTTAATGAAAAGAGGATAGATAAAGACTCCTTCATTTAGATCTAAACTTGAACAAAGAAGAAAACTTCTATACTTTAATAGTGAAAGATTGAAATAGATGAGAAAAAAGAAAAATATAAGACCACAATTCTTCCATCATTAAGAAAAATAATATTAAATAAATAACATTTACCAAAATAATATTAAATAAATAACATTTACCAAATCAATTAATCAACTTATGATCATAAGAGCCTAAAAGACTATTTGAGAAGTTATAATGTAATCGAGATTTACAAATCAAGGACAAAATGAAAATAGAATCATAAAACGTAAAAAAATGATTGAGTTGAAAATACAAAATGAATAATGTTGTAAATTGGACACAAAATACTCGATCCAAATATAAATTTTAGAAATTCATTTCACCCAAATCGCACCTAAAAATATATTTTTGCTCTATCTTTTATGATAAGAAAAAAATAAAGTAGATGATAAAATTGTTACTGTTATCAAAATTTTGACACCAAAAATGTCTGATGATCCTTGAAAATTAAAACTATGCCCAACAAAAGAAAACACATCAGATTAAAAATTTTGCATTTAAATTTCATATTTCAAATTATTACCTTTTTACTTTTGATTTTTTTTTTCTTTTTATTCCTTCACTTTTAATTATGACATATCATTTCTTTAATATAAAAATTTTAACCTATCATTAAACACTCCCTTTCGATTCTTAAAAAAGAAAGAAAAGAAAAAGAAAAAAAAAAGCATTTTCACCCTATTAATTGATTAAAGGAGATAAATTCTCAATGTTTAGCCGGAAATCTCAACGGACTTCACATCCGCCTTCTTTTTTTCCGCCTTCGGCACCGTCACAGTAAGAACTCCGTTCTCCATTGATGCCCTAATTTCCTCCATTTTCGCATCCTCCGGCATCGTGAATCTCCTCTGAAACTTTCCACTGCTTCGCTCAATCCGATGCCACTTCTCGTTCTTATCCTCTTTCTCTACGCTCCGTTCGCCGCTAATCTGAATCACTTTTCCGTCTTCTATCTCCACTTTCACTTCCTCTTTCTTCAGTCCAGGCAAATCTGCTTTCAGAACATGAGCCTCCGGCGTCTCTTTCCAATCAACACGAGCGCTCACCATAGCTGAAGTTTCTCGAGCGATTTCGGGAAAGTGAGACGAAAATGAAGAAGGAAAGTGAAAATCGAATGGATCTGAGAGGTCGAAAGTGGCAAATGGATCGAAGACGCTGCTCTGTCGGCCACTGAAGAAGCTTGGAATCATCGACATCTTCTTAGGTTTAGTTTGAAGAAATTGAAATACGACTTGGAGGTTAATCGGAGATTTTAAATCGAGATTTGGAAGCGCTTCAATTGAACTCGAAGATTATTAGAGGAGAATTGTTGGTTTGGAATTTCTGATTGGTGAAGAAAGTGACTGAGGTGAGAATTTATAGCGACTGGCCGAAGATTCGAGATTTCTCTAGAAGTTTATTTCCGTTAAATTTTTTAAACACATTCATCTCCATATATTCGACGAAATGAATGTTCTTGTCTTTTCTGGTTAGTTTCGGAACGATATTAATATGTGACCTGGGTTATGATTGCGAATAGGCTTATTAACTACCGTTTTTTGTTTTTTGTTTTTTGTTTTTTTTCTTTTTTTAAGATGTCCAAATGAAAAATAACTACTTTGAAAAGAAATAAAAAGTGACATTATATTTGTATCAACATTTTGTGATTTATCGATTTGATTCTGAGAATCATCCGTACGCTATAATTTATAAGTTTTCTTAATCTCCAATCTATTATGCTCTATGATCTATGCTGTATACTTGTTACTCATCCTCGATGCTTTACGCTCTATGTCTATGCTTTATGCCATAAACTTACTACACGATTCTCGATGTTCACTACTCGATGTCTATACTCTACATTATATGCTTGGTTCAAAAGTTCACTTGATATTTGATGTTTTATGTCCTATGCTTGGTAGCTAACTCAATGGTGGATGCTCATAAAAACTCATAAAAAAGGGAAAAACAAGAAATAGATGAAGAAACTCAAAAAAAGAAATAGAAAAAAGGTTTAAATTCTTTACCCATCAATTTATATTCATAAACTTCATGAGTTATATTAATTTAAACCATGAACTAATAATTGTATCGATTTAAATTTTGAGCATTTATTAGTGTCTTAATTTACACCCTCTAATACACTTCGTTTTGAAAACCCCGTGTGAAACTTATAATTGTATTAATTAAACTCTCAAACTTTCATAAATAAATTAATTTAGACTCTTTGGCAGAATTTCATGGTCTATGCATTTCTTATAATCGTCTATTTTGTAAAACCGACATTTTTGAAAGTTCAAGATTTAAATTTGTTCAATTACTTAGTACTTTAGAATTTTAATGGATAGAACTCTCCAAACTTAAGGATACAAATTAATATTTGCCATAAATTTTAAAATTTGTACTATTAAAAAAAAATCCCAAACTAAGGTAAGATTAAAAAATCTAAAACAAATTATATATATTTAAAAAATATATATAAAAGATGAAAAAATAACTTAAAAGAACAAAAACAAAAAAAAAAAAAATGGTTTTATTAAATACCTCCAAATCACTTAAACTTTCAATTCAACATAATTCTAGCATGCTAACAAACGAAATTCAATGGCCACTCAAATAGTTCGACTAATGGCAACGCTTGTGACTAAGGTTGAGGAACGTTTGAACTATTTCCCGGTTTGTGTTTGTAAATCTTCAAACGTCTTTGTTAAGAATAATATGCTGAAATTAACTTTACATGTATGTTATAACTCTTTTTGTAAAGTCCTATATAAATACATCTTAGCTAGTTCATCAAATATACTATGAAATAAAATTACTTTTAACTACTACTTATCTATATTCTTCAAGATCTCTCCAAGATCGAATGATAAATCAACTTCTCCGTGGATGTAGGCTTTGTTGTTGTCGAACCACGTAAAAAACATGTGTTCTTCTTCTTCTCCCTCTCTTTACACTTGCATTGTTGAATCTTCATCTTCTTCCTCAATTTTTTTCTTGTCAAGCCAAACGGATAGCATCTTCCCTTCATTTTCTTTTTCATCCTACTCTGGCTCATGTTTTATCTCGCTCTCACTCAGGTACTACTTTCTTTCTTGAATTCGGGTTCTAATTGATCTATGATTTCATTGATTAATTCATTTCTCACTCTCCATCCCACTCTTGCTCTAGCTCATGTCTTTTATCTCTCTCTCCAACTCTTACTATCTGGCCTCCAAAACCATATAAGTTTGGTACTTCTCACTCTAGTTTAAGATTGCATAGTGATTATTGTTTCTTTAAAATTAAAAAAAAAAATGTATATTATTGATTATATAGATTTTTATGTAATTAAATATTTTGTCTATATAGAAGCTTCTAAAATTTTAATTATTAAATAAAATAAGTAAAAAAAAAAAGTGAACAAAGTATCATAAAATAGATTAGAAATATAAAAGAGTGTTATGGTAATCATTCCAAGTTCATTCTCATTATACTAAAAAGTAAACATCAACCGATGGATTTCTAATTGTGATTCAACTCAATCTCATTAAAAATTGGTAAACATAATGAAATGTAGTTAGATTACCATTGTAACTCATTCTCTTTATAGCACAATCCGATTATGATTGCATCCTAAATTTCAAATGAATAGGTAAACGAGGCCTCAATTCATTTTCATTTTCAAACAGTCGGGAATTAATAAGACAAAAAAAATTACCTTATTTTTGCAAAATACTTTTTGTCCAACCTGTTTTTGCTAATTGTTTTGAAAACAAACTTATTTTTCCACTTAATCCCATAAAAAGTTTGTTGCTCTGTTTCTTTCTTTCTTTCTTTCTTTCTTTCTTTCTTCTTCTTCTTTTTTTTGGTGAACTTTAGTATCCCAACAACACAAAGAGAACTACCTCTAATTTGGTAATTTCTATGGATCCCTTTTCAATTTAACCCGCAATCCTTCTCTTTCTCTCTTGCTCTCCCTTCACAAATTTTCACACAAAATATAGGGATCAAGTTCAAAAATATTGTGGATTTTCAAATTATTGATAAAAATGGAGTACATGGAAAAGTATTTTTAAAAATAGGTGGGAATGGAAAGTATTGACAAAGATAGGATAATTTTGGTATGAAGAAAAATCGTGTACGGGGTACACAATCAGCATTTAATTCAGTCTGCACCATGTCGGTTTAGTTGGTTGACCGGTTAAAGAGATACTCGTGGACCGAGTCCACAATTTTTTTTTTATAAAAAAGATTGATTAATTATTTTTTTAATCAGAAATGTACAACAATATTAAGACTTTAAGACCGAGTCCACAAATTTCTTCATTATTAAACTTAATTATATATTTAATCTACAATGAAAACATAATTATTCTCCACTCATATAAAAAAAAATATATAAATAAAAAAAAGATGTCATGATACTAATGAAGATTTACAATTAGTTCTTTAATTTGAAAATAGAAGTTTACATGAAATTTAAAGACAACCCCCTGACCCTTAACCCACATGAGAGTTGTCTTCGTGTGCCTCTAAATTAGCTTCACCCTATTGTTGTTGTCGTCTACGAGGAATACGTCTTCAATCAGTGTCAGCTGAAGGAAATCGAATTCGCGATTTCCATGAGTAGCGGAAATAAGATCATTCCAAATTACAATCATGAATGAACATTACAAATTACAGTCGTACAGAAATATACAGTTATGCAATTGTTACAGAAATTGCAGCATGAACAATAAATGAGCAAGGTGAAAGCTACAAAAATTTGTAGACTCGTCTCACGCTCCTTGCTCACGAACGCTCGAACTCAGCAACCTCGAACACTCGAACAACACGACCACAACACTGCACGAACACTTTGCGCTCGTCCTCAACGATCGTCTTGGTCACAAACTCCTCAGCAACACGAACGACCTCCACGGAACCTCAATGGTGTCGAGTTGAGTATGACACCACCAAGAAGGTTACCTTGATATTCTCGGTGTGAGACTCCAGAGGGTGGGCTCTGTTCGGGCTTGGTATGAGGCAGAAGAAGGAGGAATGAACAATCGTGTACACGATTGGACAAGTGGGAGAAGACAGGAACCTATCGCATAGGTCGATACCTAATTGTTTATCTAAAGTTAAGTGATCGTCTAGCAAAAGCTAAGCGATCGTTTAACTCATTGTTTAGCTCAGTGTCTGTCACCTACAAAACACTACACGATCATTTACTAAAACATGTTGTCGCTTAGTAAATCAGTATTTACCTGACCAGCACCGTGAGTTTTCTTTTTGCGAGAAAAAATCTCAAAATAAATTTTTGATAAAAAAAACTTACTAAAATTAGGAAAACAATTTTTCTTTTAACTCACGGTTACCATGAAAATCAAATAACCATCCACTCAATTGGTTATTAAAGAAAAAGAATTAATTATCCAATAATTAATATTATTATAAATATAAATGAAAACCAACTTATCATACTATATTTATAACCTATAGTTTTAATATTTCATCTCATGAAACATATAAANTTTTTCTATTCCATGGTACTTAATGTAAATCTCATTTACATCAATCCTCCACTAGATGTATCTCATACATCATACTGATTATATCATATATAATCAAAATACCTCTTGTCAATTTGAACATTTCAAATCAACACCAAGAACTGATCTTCAACTGAATCCATTGAGTTACCAAGGGGACCTTATGGACATGTAGCTTGAAGCTTCAACGGTATGTGAATAACTGGTTAAACTCTTTAGTCCTAGGATCCACCATCTGTTAACTGCCAGGCACTCCACTAAAGATCGACAGTTGAACTCTTCTTACCACAGATATATTATGTTTCCATCTTAACCAATCAGCAGTGCGACAATCCTTCACAAATCACTCGTAAGTACAGCTCGACCAATAACCGTTATGTCCCTGTAGTTATATCTGTCTCCTAAAGTACCACTGATCCCTCTAATGAACATAAATCATAGTCCTACTATGACTGAATCTTCTCTTCCAAAGAGAAGTTGTGGCCACTATGTTCAAGCCTCAGAATCAGCCCTTAAGGGAATAATCTCTCTACTTATCCCTGCATCAAGAAAGGAGTGAATTCCATATTGTGGATTGAGTTCCCAGCTCCCAAATCAGACAAGTCCCCAAAAAGGTAGGCATGTTGAATTGACAATCTGGCCACTCTCACCCATACTAATCAAAGGACCGCCCTCAAAGGCAAGAGTTCCCAAAACACTCAGGATTGAGGTCGTGTCACCTATGGTCGTTTAGGTGAGATGCAAGTCTCTACTATCAACGGCGTTATATACAGAGTCTAGTCATCTCGTGGTCCAGGTCTTATACAAACTCTTTGTATAGGAAATCCCCGCTCGCACGACTCCATATGAATGGTTAGGATCTACCATCTGTAATAGTTTACAACACTTTCAAACCTCTACAAAATGGATCGTATCCGTAGTGTCACCAGGATCAGGTATCCCACCTTAATCCTTATATTACAGATCTATTTAGGTTATCACTTAAGGCATGATTCACTTGTATATCACATATACATGCTTATGTTCACATAAGATAACCAAGGAGCTTTATTTATTGGATATGAGTAAATGCCAGAATTAAATAACAATTGTTTTATTCATCAAACAATGTGTATCTTTACAAAACAACGAGACTCCGGGAGAATTAGGACACCAATCCTAACATCAGCAACATTGAGTCATCTTGTTTGTTGAATAATACTTTCTATGTTGACCAATGTTTGATGGCACAATGAACCCAATTCTAGTAAATTTTGTTGTACTAAATATTGTTGTACATCTCCGATAAAATTATTCTATACAATGAAAAAAATAAATATTAAACAATATTCATATCATATATTTAGAAAATTTCTGATTTTAAATCTCTTACCATGCAGTAATAGTAAGCACCATCAGATGTGATAAATTTCCTCGTGATTGAATCGTATCAGGAAAAGTAGTCATCTGATACAGTTGGCCCATTTGTTATTTCTCCCTGTGCACAACGATCATATCGTCCATGCTAGTAGGATATATATTCTGCATGAATTCGACGACAGTCTTGGTCATGCTTACCTCTCAAATCAATCTAGTGTAATTCTGGGAGTGTGTAGTACAATGAAGGTATCGTTTGTCGCAGACCGAACTGTCTCAACACACGATCTAGATGATGCCACTCTACTATATGGAAGCATATAAGAGGGCTAACGGTCAACCAGATGTCTTCACCATCACGACAGTAATCAGGTAGTGATGACCAAATATCTTGTGTGTATGGCGTCCAATTAATCTAACAAAAAAAGAAGATAATTATGTTGGGATTGGTGTCCTAATTCTCCCGGAGTCTCGTTGTTTTGTAAAGATACACATTGTTCAATGAATAAAATAAATTTTATTTAATTCTGGCATTTACTCATATCCAATAAACAAAGCTCCTTGGTTATCTTATGTGAACTTAAGCATGTATATGTGATATACAAGTG
>NC_052356.1:18686185-18711958 GCF_009727055.1 Benincasa hispida
AATCATGCCTTAAGTGATAACCTAAATGATCTGTATTCTATAAGGATTAAGGTGGGATACCTGATCCTGGTGACACTACGGATACGACCCCTTTATTAGAGGTTTGAAGTGTTGTAATACTATTACAGATGGTAATCCTTACCATTTCATTGTGGGAGCGCCATGGAGAGGGGATTCCTATACACAAAGAGTTTGTATAAGACTGGACCAGAGATGACTAGACTCTGTATATAACGCCTTGATAGTAGAGACTTGCATCTCACCTAAACGACCATAGTGACACGACCTTCAAATCCTGAGTGTTTTGGGAACTCTTTACCTTTGGAGGGGCGTCCTTTGATTAGTTAGGTGAGAAGTGGCCAATTGCAAAACTCACATGCTACCTTTTTGGGGACTTGTCTATTTGAGGAGCTGGGAACTCAATCCCACAAATGAATTCACTCCTTTCCGAGCAGGGATAAGTAGAGAGATTTTCCCTTAAGGGCTGATTCTGGGGCTTTGAACATAGTGGCCACAACTTCTCTTTGGAAAGAAGATTCAAGTCATAGTAGGACTATGAATTATGTTCATTAGAAAGGGATCCAGTGGTACTTAGGAGACAGATTAACTACAGGGGCATAACGGTTATTGATCGAGCTGTACTTACGAGGATTGTTGGAAGGGATTGTCGCATGCTGAGATTGGTTAAGATGAAACATAATATATCTGTGGTAAGGAAGGTTCAACTGTCGATCTTTAAGTGGAGTGCCTGGCAAGTTAACAGCATGGTGGATCCTAGAGACTAAAGAGTTTTTAGTCAGAATCTTCTCTCTTTTTCATTTATATTTATAATAATATTAATTATTGGATAATTAATACTTTTTCTTTTAAATAACCAAAATAGTGGGTGGTTATTAGATCATGGTAACCATGAGTTTAAAAGGAAAATGGTTTCCTATTTTGAAAAGAAGATTTTACAAACGATTGAAAAAGTATTTTGAGGTTTCTCTCCGCGAAAAAGAAATCACGAAGTTGTCAAGTAAATTCGGATTTACTAAATGACGGCTGGGCAAGCTAAACGATCGTGTAGGTGCGAGCTAAACAATTGTGCAGTATTTACCAAACGATCGCATAGCTTTGCTAGACGATCGCTGGCCCAAGGTAAACAATCGTGTAGAGTTTGTACGCAACAAAACGAGCTAAACGATAGACTAAACAATCGCATAGGTTTTGCTAGACGATCGCATAGCTTTATCTAACGATTGGGCATCGACCTATACGATAGGTCTCCGCCATCTCCCACTTGCCCAGTCGTGTACAAGATCGGTGTTTTCTTCCTTCGTCTGCCTCATACCAAGTCTGAATAGAGCCCACCCTCTGGATTCTCACACCGAGAATACCAAGGCCGCCTTGTTGGTGGTGTCAGACTCAACTCGACACCGTCGAGGTTTTCTAGAGGCCGTTCGTGGTGTTGTAGAGGTCGTTCGCTGTTGTGAAGGAATTTGTGACCGAGGAGATCGTTGAGGACGAGCGGGAAGCATTCGTGCGGTGTTGCGGTCGTGTAGATGGTCGTTCGAGGCGGCTGTTGTTCGAGCGTTCGTGCACAACGGAGTATGGAGACGTTTCTGCCATTGTTTGTACAGTTTTCACTCTGTACATTTGAGATTCTCATGCAGTAATTTCTGTATTATTTGCATAACCGTTTGTTTTGAAGTCGACTGTAAATATATATTCATTCATGATTGTAATTTGGAATAGTCTTGTTCCGCTACTCATGGAAATCTCACTTCTGATTTCCTTCAATTGGTATCAGAGCCAAGTTCTCAAATATTCCTAATTACAGATCTGAATTGAACGCTTTTTATAGTCGCGGTGGGTTTCTCCATTTGTGGTTAACCGTTTTCTGCATTTGTGGATGATTTTGATGAAAATGTCGGGTTTTAAATTGCCTTTTTATTAAAGCTTTCGATATTACAAAGTTTTAATTGTAAAGGCCCCTGTGTTTTTGGGCAAAATTAACTTTGCAATCGAGTCTATAATTCAAAAAGTTCGAGTTTGTCGAGTCGTTCGTGATGAAGCTTCGGCGCATGGCGATGTAGTTCTCAACAAATAAGAAGATCAAGCGTTGGTCGGATCATGTAGCCTCAGGTAAACGATCGTTGGGATTTAACTAAGCGATCGTTTAGATATTTTTTTCTAGACGATCGTGTAATATTTTCTAATTGATCATTTAGCTAATGTTAAACGATGGGATAAATTGTTTACCATATCGTGTAGCATTGATTGCGCGATCGCGTAGGTGTTGGAGGTAGACGATCGTAGTGGGAGCATGTGATGCTCATCATTTAGTAGAAGGCGCGCGTTAGATGATCGTGTAGTTAGCAAGCTTCATCGCTTAGTTACTACCTATGCGATCGTGCGTATGCGATACGGAGACGCTAGCTAAGCGATCGCTTAGACGATGGTGCTTAGCGGCATCGTAGTTGCTTAGACGATCGCAGAAGGCGGGCACCGTGCGGAGCGCGCTAAGCGATCGTGTACTTTAGGCTTCATCGCTTAGTAAAGGTACACGATCATGTAGTAATACCTAAACGATCGTTTTGATTTTTCTAAACGATCGTATAGTAAATGCTAAACGGTTGTTTAACTCGTAGCGCTGGTAAGCGATAGAACGAAGTGTTTGTTTTATCATGTAGACGATTGCGGGGTGCTTAGTACACGATGGATGTTTGGAGAAGCGATGCTTTGCCGAGCGATTCAAGACCCAGTTCGCCTGTTTGAACTGAAGACTCCTTGTCTTTGTAATACTTAGCTTTCCTTTTTGTGTTTAAGGAAATTTTACCCAGTTCATCAACTTTTATTGCTTATACATGTGATGTATGGTGCTTATATGTCAAAGTGTTTGTCATATAGTTAAAAACCTACCTTAGGTTGTGCAATTACTCATGCATCATGTATTATAAATGTTATAATCTTGCATGAAGAAATTACTTGAAAGCATACGCATGCATCATGAAATATAAGAGTTATATTTTGCATGCAGTGAGCATTATCATGCATCATCCTTTTATTATAAGTGTTATAGTCTAAGGGTGAATGGAAGCATGTTTTGCTTGTTTCATTGTCGTTTTGTATAAGTGTTATATAAAAGAAGTAGCAATGAATGGGCAATGCATTGAGCATGACACTTAGGTTGTTTATAATCGTTATGAATGCCTTGTATGTGTTAGCTTTGTGTTGTGGTGGTTGTTTCCATTTATAAGTGTTATAAAGGAAATTAGACCTAAAATTAATAATTCAGAGTTGCATGCAGACTTAGGGTGAACTCAAGTTTTTTAAAAGGGTTTTAAAATTGGATTAAGATAGACCTAAGTTCAAATAGTTCTAAAGAGTTTAGTAACCTAGATCAATCTTTTAAAATTGGTTTAATAGGATTAAATTGGTTGGAATAAAAGATTAAATTTGTTGTAAACCTATCTATAAGGGACCTTTTGTCTAAGCCAGGTTCTGGCTAGGCTGGGGTTCTTAAGTTGATGGAAACGTAACACCCCTACCTGGAAAGGTGAATTAGATAGATTTTCAACAAGCATGTGACGATTTGATCAAAGACTTCGTTAAAAAGTTTAATGGATGATGATCAAAAGTTGTTCAACTATCCAAGGTAAAAGTTACTCTTGGGAAAACCTAAAAGTCACTTAGTTTAAATCCTTAGCCGTGTTTTTTCTAAGTAAGCTAAACCTTAGGTTATAAAATACTCAGTGGGAGGAGGAGGCGTATCTGATATATCTATGATTCCACTCACGTTTCTCCGTGTATGTTCATACAATGAGATTCATGCTTGGCCTCGATATGCCCATGATGCATCCCCCTCAGGATGGTGTTTGCATGAGTCGATATCAAGGTGGACGGAGAGAGTATTTATAGTAAATGGGTGAAGGGTGTGTGTCAACACGTCCTATGGTCTCTGTCATTGGTTCACACCGTGAGATCATTCTGTACGCCCTCGTGTCGCCATGGAAGTGTCCCCCTTCGAATAGGTTTTGTGCAGTTGGTCAATATCAAGGTGAACTCCAGATATGGATAGGGTCGCTTTAGGTTTTGCCCCAATCGGATTTTTTCCCTTCGGATTGGCCTTTTGAGACAAACCTCTAGGGCTTAAAATGACAGGTCACACTTACGGGAGATTGTTAAGTAAGTTAATAATCTCTTGGCCAAATCAATGATGGCTTGTCGTTATAGGAATAAGAGTTGTTCTGGTATTAATGACTGGTTAAGAACTTCTCAATTCAGAGGAGGGATAACTAACCTCCCTTCGGCGGCTTTTGTCCTAAACTTTTGAAGCATCATTGCGAAACTAAATGTTATACGGGGTTCATATTAGTTTTGCTTTTTGTTTTACAACGGGTATTTGCTTAAAACCTAACGTAGGTCAATATGTTTTTCTTTTCAGCAACTCGTTAGTATTTCCGTTTAAAGCTTTTAAAAATGACTGATTACTTATAGTGGAAAGAATCGTGTGAAACGAATTTCATGGCAAACGACCTCCATCCCACTACTCTTTAAAAGAGGAGACAAGACAATAAATATGATTTATTGGTCTTGAAGACATGTCTGGTAGAGAATGATGATTCTGCCTGGATCCTTGATTCAGGTGCTACTAATCATGTCAGTTTCTCTTACCAAGGATTTAGTTCCTGGCAAACATTTCCACAGGGAGAGATGACTCTTCGAGTCAGTACTGGTGAGATTGTTTCAGCTGTTGCTGTAGGCAGGCTGAAGTTATTTGTTGACAAGAAACGTTATCTGTTACTGGATAATGTTTTTATAGTTCCTCATATTAAAAGGAAGTTAATCTCGGTTTCTTGTCTCATTGAACAAGGCTATACCATCTCCTTTTCTGAGAATAAAGTGTTTATTTTCAAGAATAGAATGGAGATTGGTTATGGTTCAACGGAAAATAACTTATATGTACTAAGGCTGTTAGTCATAAAAGCCTTGTTTAACACTAAAATGTTCAGTACGGCAACAACAGCTAAAAGGCCAAAGGTTTCTCCAAAGGAAAACGCCCATCTTTGACATCTTAGGTTAGGTCACATCAACCTCAATAGAATTGAGAAGTTGGTGAATACGTGGACTCTAAAGGAGGTTATTCTTGAAAGAAAACTTCCTTGGCTGGAATGTGAAATAATGCATCGAAGGCAAATGAGCAAAGACCTTTTACTAGAGAAAGTTATAGAGCCAAGAATCCTAGAGTTGTAGCATTCAGACCTCGGTCAATAATATTAAAGCTGATGGTGGGTGAGTATATTCATCTCTTTTATAAATATTAATTCAAGATTATCGTATCTACTCTCCCTAATGCAATGTTCTAAAGCCTTGAAAGTTCAAACGATATAAGTTAAGTTGAAACTTATTAGTAAGATGAAGATAAAGAAACATACATCTTACGTGGTAGGAAGTTAGGACTCCAATGCCAGAACTATATAGATATACATCTGGATTGCGTCAAACTCTCGCCCCTATGGGATAACTTAGCAGAATAGTGTATCTGAAAGATAATCAGAACCTTGTTAGAAAAACATGAGTTCAGTCTATGATAGTTATGTCCATGCTTTCAGCCTTCGTTTTGGGTGCATAGTAGTGCAGACTGATTTATACTCTGAAAAACGTTCCCTTCAAAAAGTGTTTCTAAAACATGGTTCGTTTGAGTTATGAGAGGCGTAAAGTAGTTTATAACAAACTTCAGGATTTGGGGTTGTCCGGCACATGTGCTAGCGACTAACCCAAGAAGTATGGAACTACCGCGTTCGAAGGCCTCTTTGTAGGTACCAAGAAAACGATAGGAGAGTGTTTAATGATCTAAGTTGAAAACAAAGTGTTTGTTTTCCACTAATGTTATCTTCTTAGAAGAAGATCACATTAAGAGACGATAAATGGCCAGCCACGAATTAAGTCAATTTTACGATGAGATCTTTATATGAACTGAGACGCTGAGGTTAAACCAAGGTTGTTGAACAGACTGACAAGATCAACAAAAGTTGTTGATGGTCGGAACTCTAGTCAAAATCAATCAAGAGTTGAGACGCATCGACGTAGTAGAAGGGTTGTGAACCCACCGGATCGCTACATGGGTTGGACTGAAGCCCAAAACGTCATTACGAATGATGGGGTCGAGGATCCATTCTCTTTTAAGAAAGCAATGGAGGATTTGATCATTGGGTGACGGTCAAGACGATCCTCAAGTATCTTCAAAGGATGAGGGTCTACATGCTTGTGTATGGAGCTAAGGATTTGATCTTTACGGAATACAACATTGCTAATCCATTTACAAAGGCCTTCATGGCTAACGTGTTCGAGGGTCACCTAGAGAGTCTGGGTCTGCG
Organism: Benincasa hispida; assembly: GCF_009727055.1. Classification (NCBI taxonomy): domain Eukaryota; kingdom Viridiplantae; phylum Streptophyta; class Magnoliopsida; order Cucurbitales; family Cucurbitaceae; genus Benincasa; species Benincasa hispida. The sequence continues at coordinate 18,692,548 of NC_052356.1, forward strand.
GGACATGCAGCATCTTGTCTAGGACAAGTGGGAGATGATATTGGGGTATGCCCTAGTTTATTGTATATTGTACATTTTTATATTGTATTGTACATTAGTCTCCTGAGTCATTAAGACAAGTGGGAGATTGTTGGGATTGATGTCCTAATTCTCCCGAAGTCTCGTTGTTTTGTAAAGTACACATTGTTCAATGAATAAAATAAATATTATTTAATTCTAGCATTTACTCAAATCCAATAAACAAAGCTCCTTGGTTATCTTATGTGAACTTAAGCATATATATGTGATATACAAGTGGATCATGCCTTAAGTGATAACCTAAATCGGTCTGTAGTATAAGGATTAAGGTGAGATACTTGATCTTGGTGACACTATAAATACGACCCACTTTGTAGAGGTTTGCAAGTGTTGTAAACTACTACAGATGGTAGATCTTGACCATTCATATGGAGACGTGGAGCGGGGGTGTCCTATACAAAGAGTTTGTATAAGACCTGGACCACGAGATGACTAGACTTTGTATATAACGCCGTTGATAGTAGAGACTTATATCTCACCTAAAAGACCATAGGTGACACGACCTCAATCCTGAGTGTTTTGAGAACTCTTGCCTTTGAGGGCGACCCTTTGATTAGTATGGGTGAGAGCGGCCAGATTGCCAACTCAACATGCCTACCTTTTTGGGGACTTATCTAAATCTGGGAGCTGGGAACTCAACCCACAAGATGGAATTCACTCCTTTCCCGAAGAAGGGATAAGTAGAGAGATTGCTCTATTAAGGGCTGATTTTGGGGCTTGAACATAGTGGCCACAGCTTCTCTTTGGAAGAGAAGACTCGGTCATAGTAGGACTATGACTTATATTCATTAGAAGGATCAGTGGTACTTAAGGAGACTGATGTAACTATAGGGGCATAACGGTTATTGGCATAATATATCTGTAGGAAGGAGAGTTCAACTGTCAGTCTTTAATGGAGTGTCTGGCAGTTAACAGATGGTGGATCTCGTGACTAAAGAGTTTAGTCAGTTATTCACGTATCATCGAAGATTCGGAGCTATAGGTCCATGAGGTCCCCTTTGTAGCTTGGATTCAGTTGAGGATTAGTTCTTGGTGTTGATTTGAAATGTTTAAATTGACAAGAGGTATTTTGATTATATATGGTACGATGTACAAGATACATCTAGTGGAGGACTGGTGTAAATGAGATTTACATTAAGTACCATGGAATAGAAAAGGAACTATGGTTTATATGTTTCATGAGATGAAATATTAAAACTATAGGTTATAAATATAGTATGATAAGCTGGTTAGCATTTATATTTATAATAATATTAATTATTAGATAATTAATACTTTTTCTTTAAAATAACCAAAGTAGTGGGTAGTTATTGGATCATGGTAACCGTGAGCTTAAAAGAAAAATGGTTTCCTATTTTGTAAAGAAGTTTTTACAAAAGATTGAAAAAGTATTTTGAGTTTTCTTTCCGCAAAAAGAAACTCACGAAGTCGTCAAGTAAATTCGGATTTACTAAATGACAGCTAGGCGAATGATTGTGCAGGTGCGAGTTAAACGATCGTACAGTATTTACTAAACGATCGTATAGCTTTGCTAGACGATGGCTGGCCCAAGGTAAACGATCGGTAGAGTTTGTACGTGACAAACCGAGCTAAACGATAGACTAAACGATCACATAGCTTTATCTAAACGATTGGGCATCGACCTATACGATAGGTCTCCACCATCTCCCACTTTCCCAGTCGTGTACACGATGGGTGTTTTCCTCCTTCGTCTGCCTCATACCAAGTTCGACCTCTAGATTCTCACACCAAGAATACCAAGGTCGCCTTGTTAGTGGTGTCAGACTCATCTCGACACCGTCGAGATTTTATGGAGGTCGTTCGTGGTGCTGTGGAGGTCGTTCGCTGTTGTGGAGGAGTTCGTGACCGAGGATATCATTAAGGACAAGCGGGAAGTGTTCGTGCGGTGTTGTGGTCGTGTAGATCGATCGTTCGAGGCTGCTGTTGTTCGAACATTCCTGCGCAACGGAGCGTGGAGACGTTTCTTCCATTGTTTGTACAGTTTTCACTCTGTACATTTGAGATTCTCATGCAGTAATTTATGTATTATTTGCATAATCGTTTGTTTTGAAGTCGATTGTAAATATATGTTCATTCTTGATTGTAATTTGGAATAGTCTTGTTCCGCTGCTCATGGAAATCTCGCTTACGATTTCCTTCAAATTATACATCCAAAATTTTTTTAAAAATTCATTTATATATACATTTGTTACCTGATTGTGCATCAATCTGTTAAATAATTTTTGGTATACTAGCAACATATTTGCTGACTATTTAGAGGTAGCTAATACACCACTCTATCTAAAATTATAAAAAAATACAATTAATTTATATTCTTACATAAAATGATAACGAAATAAATATATAAATGAAATAATACCTGGCACTAAGTGGACGATGACGCCAACCACGGGATACTCAATCTTGAGCCTTTTAGATCATCTGGTAGAATGCCTAAGAGCTCGTCACAGACATTCTTCCAATCATATTGTAATGAACTTGTCAATGGTTCTCCGTCCACTCGTAATCCAAATTGAATGGCAACATCCTGCAACGTAATACATTCCCTACAAGACAGGTGAAATATGTGGGTTTCTGGTCTCCAACGCTGAACTTAATCAATAATAAGGTGTTAATAAAATTGGATAAATCCAATCAGTACATCCCTAAGAAAACCTGTCTATTCAACGTAAGGAATAATACGTTGATCAAATGGGATAGTATGTTGTGTAAATGCCTCCTTTCTCTGACAACTCAAAACTACGGTAGAAAAACTATCCCATATCGATTGTGAACGATGTGTATTTTGTTGACATAGTTGTACAGGATTAGAAAGATCGGGCTTCATTACCTAAGAAGTTCAAATTACATTACATAACAAAATTCATCACATAAAAAAATGTATTTCCTAAGAATGAATTAGATAAAAATAAATTCATTACATAAAAAGTACAATTACATAAAAAAAAATATAAGTACATAAAAGGTACAATTACATAAAAAATACAAGTACATAAAATATACAATTACATAAAAAATACAAGTACATAAAAGATACAATTACATAAAAAAAAATTAATGACCCAAAGAGGAAGCACCTATGTACGTTGTGGACAAGTATGTCTGTTATGTCTTTCTCTCTTGTAAGTTGTACATCGAACTTTTTAACTTGCTTCTCTCCAATCCATTTCATTATGAATGATAATTCTGGCCGACCTTGTGCTCTTAGTAAGTCCACATTCGGACGAACTTCTATAAATGATAATTCTGGCCAATAATCTGGGTGTTCTATTGGATGGAAGCGACCTTCATAACATCGCTTGAAATGGGACAATTTGTAGCATTCATCAATAAGAGGTATGTATGTCAAATGTATGTAATTACAAACTGCAATTACATGAGAGCATGAATCGTGAATGACTGCTACTTATTACAAGAATAAGTTCCTTCTTTCAAGCTCAAAACTTGTGTGTGTTGTTCTTTATAGGGAGAAATCATACTTATGCCAATTTATACTTCAAAAGCTTGAGTTTTCCTATCAATAGATGTCACTGTGTGTGCAGATGCTCATTTTTCCCACCTTTTAAGTTTTCTCAGGGGCATATTCTGTATACATGTTCCCATGGTTGAGTGCTTCACTAATCTCTTGTCTTTGACGTTCAAAATACAGCATTGTGCGATAAAATGTTAGCCTAACCAAAGAAGTAATTGGTAACATTCTAGTACACTTGAAAACACAATTCATGCATTCAGCTGCATTGCTTGTCATCCACCCATAACGGTACCCACCGTTATGTGATTGAGTCCATTTTTCTAAGTCAATATCAGAAAAATATTTAAGGCATTCAGGGTTCAATTGTTTCAATTCTTTCATGCACCGAATGAACTTGCGCCTTTGGTGTTGATTTCCTACCTTAAACACCAAATCTTTTAGTTGCTTTGATTTATATTTTGTATTGAAATTATTGGCAACATGGCGAAGACAATATCGATGGTACGCTCTAGGTTCACTCCAACCAATTTCCTCATTATTAATTAAAGCAAGAATGCCCTTATGTCTATCAGAAATCAAGCAAATACCATCCCTTTGGATAACATATTCACGCAATGTCCATAAAAACCATGACCAACTAGACAAATTTTCTTCAACAATAGCAAAAGCAAGGGGAAATATATATCCGTTTGCATCAATAGATAAGGCGGTCAATAATTTCCCCTTATACTTTCTGTAGAGATGAGTTCCATCAATCTGGATTAATAGTCTACAATATTTGAACCCTTCTCTTGCAGGAGCGAAGGACCAGAAAACTCGACCAAAAATAGTCGTACCTGGCACATCAGACATAAGGAAATACCAATCTGATCGTGTTCCTGGATTGTAATGAACAAGAACACTCAACCAATACGGAAGCTCTGAGTATGATTTCTCCCAATCACCAAATACAACAATCACTGCTTTTCTCTTGGCTTGCTACACCCGTCTATAATTAACATTATAGCCATATTGTTTTTTAATTGCTTCTGGGAGCAGGGCCACAGGTACCCTAGGATCAGCTCTAACCAAATTTTGAATTTCGATACTCATAAAATTTGAATCAAGCTGTGAATGATCCTTGTAAATTCTGAAAACAAACATGAGTGTTTCCCTTCAAGTTTGGTAATTTTGAACATCCCAAGAGTTTTACGCCGACATGTTCGTAACCTCCAATCACAACCATCCTTCCACTGTTTGCATATGAGATACCAAATATCTTGATTTGATTTCACTACAATAATCTCATAGTGTTCTGTCACACAGTATTTTTTTACATTAAGTTGTAAATCTTATTTAGTATTAAATAACATTCCTTTCTTTATTAAACTAGAATTATCTACAGATATACTCCTTTCCTCCAAAGTTGATGTTGAATTAGTAATTTTCCAATCTATTTGGGTGAACATATACCAACTCAAGATCATGTTTCCCACTCCTACCATTTCTAAATAATTCATTAAGTTCAATATCAATATCACTGTCTCCATCATTTCCAGGTTCAAGAATGACTAAATCTTCAGAACGCATCGACATATTTATTATGATTTTTTCAACTGTTATAGTTGACAAAAAATATGTTAATATGTCAACCCAACAAATAGCCCAACAAAATCCAATTTCTAACTTCTAACATATATCTAAAGATTATACATTTAAATCATGGATCCATAAACTATACATTTAATTCAGCCTAAATGCAAATAAAATGATATATATATATGAAACAATCTTCATTTTCGAACGTGATCCTCATTTTTATAAACAAATACATATATTGGGAAAAATTAAAGAAAAAACTCTACCTAAGATGGACAACAACAAAGATTGGAGACAGGGGTGGTAGATCATCTCATGGTGGCAGCAACAAGAGAAAAAGCTCACGGCCGGATGGAGGAAGAAAACAGGCTACGGCGGTAATGGGGAGGAAGAAAAGAGAAAATGCTCTCGGATGGAGGAAGAAGAAGGGGCTGCGGCGTTTAAGGGACCACTAAGTCGTGTATTCGGTACATGACTTTGGGTAATCATGTACCGGAAACACGATTACCTCAGTCAATGCTGCATGACTGCCACATTAGCAGTCTGCACGTGCCAGATCANGATTACCTCAGTCAATGCTGCATGACTGCCACATTAGCAGTCTGCACGTGCCAGATCACAGGGACTCGTGTACCGGGTACACGATTTAATTCTAATCGTGTACCAAGTACATGATTAAAAAAATCTATTCTTGTCAATATTATCCACCCAACCCTATTTTTTTCAATAATTTTTATCTATTTAGACTTTTCAAAACGAACACTTCACCTCAAAGTTTGAGAAATATTAGACCATTAGTTGACAAGAGTGAAGTGATGTGATCGTAAAATGAAGAATTAGATAGCTTATGTTGTTGTTATTGTGCTTTTTCCATTGTAGAAATTTGGAGAGTGAATTTACGATAATGTTAATGAAAAAAGGACAGAGACTGTTGAGGTCTAAAATTGAACAAAGAAGAAAACTTCTTCTTCTTTGTTTCTTGCCTGACAAATTGTTTTTATTGGGTGATGGTTAACTGAAAAACGTCCTAATGATGATATAAACTTCGCTAGTGGAAGATTGAAATAGATGAGAAGAGAAAAGAAAAATATGACCACAATTATCACATCATTAAGAAAAATAATATTAAATAAATAATATTTATCAAATCAATATTTTCTTGTAAATAGACATCAATTTCATAAAAGACTAAGGGACTATTTGAGAAGCTAAAATGTAGTTAAAATTACAAAAAACGAAGTGTCAGAATGCGTGACAAATAAAAAACAGAATGAAAATAGGATCATAAAACGTAAAAAAAGAGGATTAGATTAAAAACACCAAATGAGTAATATTATAAATTGGACACAAATGCGCCATCCAAATATAAATTTTAGATTACATTACAAACTCATTCTATTACGAATAGGGGTGTTCATGGGTTTGGTTGGGTTGAAATACTTTTCAGACACCTAATTGTTCAGGTTGTAAATTTTTTCAACCCAAATAACCCTTATTAAAAAATGAACCCAATCTAACCCGACCATGAAATATTTAGGTTGGGTTGGTTTGGGTTAATCGGGTCATTTATTTAAAATTTTGTTTTAAAAAGAAGCAAAACGTAAATATATAAAAATCTAATTTAATTATTTTCATATATTCAATTAAGATTAACAACTCAATTTTAATTTATATAGTGAAAATTTTCTTTCTAAAGTGCAAAGAAACTATTTTGAGAGTTTTGAAGAATAAATTATACAAAAAATATTGAAATTAAATAAAATTAAAATCAATATATGTATAAATAACTGTGTTATGAGTAATAAAATACATATTTTAAAGTTATTAATATATTCGGGTTCGCTTAAATTATATTAGGTGAACCCATAAATCAACCCAACCCATAAAATTTTCATTTATTTGAACCCAACCCAACCCAAACTACACGGGTTGGGTTGATCAATTTTTTCGGGTCATCGGATTTTTTGAACACCCCTAATTATGAACCCCAAACAACCCTTAAAAATACATTTTGCTATTTTTTATGATAAGAACTAAATAAAATAGAAGATTAAATTATTAGAATTATCAAAATTTAGACACTAAAAATGTCATACGGTCCTAAAAATTAAAACTATGTTCAACAAAAGAAAACAAATAAGATTAAAATTTTGCATTTAAATTTCATATAGTTTCAATTTATTACATTTTTACTTTTGATTTTTTTTTCTTTTTACTCCTTCACTTTTAATTATGACCTATCATTAATTTAATATAGAACTTTAACTTAATACACTCTCTTTCGATTCGGAAAAAAAAAAACTCATTTTCACCCTATCAATTAATTAAAGGAGTTAAATTCTTAATGTTTAGCTGGAAATCTCAACGGACTTCACATCCGCCTTCTTTCTTTTCGCCTTCGGCACCGTCACAGTAAGAACTCCGTTCTTCAAGTTAGAGACAATGACAAAGTGGCCTAAGTCAAGAGGTCAACTGATGCCAAGTCATGCCAAGTCACCAGTCCTAGTTATGGATGAGGAAGCACAAATATTTTCTAGTTGTTACGATTTCCATAACAAACTTTATTCCCTCATTCTTTTCTGATTGGTTATTTCATGTATTTGCTGATTTTTTATTATATTATTTATTCGCCATTCTTGGACAATCGTAATTTAGGGATCCTCTGTGTATAAAATGGCAAGTTTCTACCTCATTAATGAAAATAGAAAAATACAGTCGAGCTATACCCTCTCCTACAAAAACTCTGCTAATTAAAATCTTGATTTGGTATCAGGGCCGCAATGGTAGATGCCTTCTTCTCCGGGTACTCTGGTGCAAATTCCAGGTCGACCAAATTCAGCAGTCCTCCGCTGAATCAGCTACTAAATCAGATCACGAGTATCAAGCTTGAGAGAGAAAATTTTATGTTATGGAAAACCCTAGCCCTCCCGATTCTACGTGGATACAATTTGGAAGTTCACCTAACGGGGGGTGAACTTTGTCCTCATATGTTTATTTCTCCATCTACTCCACAATCCACCCCTGTAAGCTCAACTAAACTCGATTCACAGCAACTTGCAGGAGGAGCATCCAGCTCTGCTGTAGCTAACATTGTCAATCCTCAATATGAGGCTTGGATCACAGCAGATCAGCTTTTACTTGGTTGGCTAATTCGATGACATCAGAGGTTGTTGTTCAACTTATGGGATTCAACAATGCTAAGAAACTCTGGGATGCCATTCATAGTCTATTTGGAGTTCAATCTAGAGCAGAGGAAGATTATCATCGTCAAGTGTTTCAACAAACCCGTAAAGGTAACTTGAAAATGAGTGAATATTTAAAACTAATGGAGCTACACTCTGATAATTTGGCTCAGGCTGGAAGTCCGGTAACTACAAGAGCCTTAGTGTCGCAAGTTTTACTTGGCCTGGATGAAGAATACAATCCTGTCGTGGTTGTCATTCAGAGTAAACCTGATATTTCGTGGTTGGATATGCAGTCAGAACTCTTGTCTTTTGAGAAACGATTGGACCATCATAACAGCTCCAAAACAACTGTTCAACTTGGTCACAATGCATCTATGAACGTGGCCTTCAGTAAATCTCCAAATGGTGCGAAATTTCCCAATCAGAGTAATGTTACAGGAAACAACCAACAAACAAATTGTCCTCAGTTCAATGGTCAAAGAGGTAACTACAATAACTACAATGGAGGGGGAAGCTCAAATAATTTTCAAGGCCGAGGAAGAGGCCGTGGAAATCGCCCTATGTGCCAAGTATGTAAAAAGATAGGAAATATTGCTGATGTGTGTTATCATAGGTATGATAAGGAATTCAATCTACAACAACATCAAAACAGAGAGAATGGAAATGGTTCTAATCCACCAGGCAATAATCCATTTGCATTTGTAGCAGCACAAAACAGTAATCCATTCCTTGCTACACCTGAAAAGTAACCGATCCCAGTTGGTATGTGGACAGTGGTGCCACAAATCATGTCACAGCCAATTACAACAACATTGCAAACCCTGCCGAATATGGAGGTAAAGAAAGTGTTAAAGTGGGTAATGGTGATAGTTTACAACTTTCTTATATAGGAAACTCTTGTTTGACTGATGGTGGCTATAAATTAAGTCTGGAAAATATGCTATGTGTGCCTGATATAGCAAAGAACTTAGTCAGTATATCATAACTTGCTAAAGATAATCATGTGTTTGTTGAATTTCACGATGATTGTTGTGTTGTTAAGGACAAGCTTACGGGTCGAATGTTGCTGAAAGGAGTTCTTAGCAATGGTCTCTATAAATTAAATGGTGCAGCGGTGAAACCTGTGGATATTTCGAGGAGAGGTGGTGTAGCTTCACAACAGTCAATGGACAAAAATAATGATTTAACAGCGGTAATGTTATCAACCAGTGTTAATGTTGTTGAATCAAAGACTGTTTGGCATAGACGGTTGGGTCATCCATCATCCAAAGTTTTAAATTCCTTACTTAGAGAATGTAATCTGCAAGTTAATTCTAATGAAGAATGTGATTTTTGTGATTCCTGTCAACTGGGCAAGTCCAAAGCATTGCCATTCTCTTGACTCTACTTCTCGTGCTGATAAAGTGTTTGATCTTATTCATACAGATGTTTGGGGTCCTGCTCCTGTTGCATCAACTAATGGTTATCGCTACTATGTGTCGTTTATAGATGATCATAGCTGATTTCTATGGATCTATCCATTAAAACAAAAATTAAACACATTGGAAGCTTTTAAACATTTCCTACAATTGATTAAAAATCAGTTCAACGTGATAATCAATATGTTACAGTCAGATAATGGAGGGGAGTATAATCGCATTCATCAATTGTGCAGCTCCTTAGGGATCATTTCGAGACAATCTTACCCCTACACTTCTACCAAAAACGGAAGAGCGGAACGGAAGCACAGGCACATCGTTGAAATGGCTCTAACGTTACTGGCACAAGCTTCCATGTCGTTGCACTTCTGGTGGGATGTATCTGTTACAGCTACTTATTTAATAAATGGGCTACCAACATCAGTCTTACAAGAAAATCTCCAATGCAAGTATTGTTTGATAAGAAATTGGATCTCACTAACTTAAAAAATTTTGGATGTGCCTGTTATCCATGTTTAAGACCATATCAAGCCCACAAACTGGGATTTCACTCAGAAAAATGTACCTACTTAGTCCCAAGCCTAGTTCATAAAGGACACAAATGTGTAGATTCGGATGGATGAATCTTCATATCACGGCATGTGGTGTTTAATGAAAATGAGTTTCCTTTCTCCTCCGGTACCCCAAATTCCACTAATGAGCCCACAGCACATTCAAGCCCAGCCCTAAATAATCCACAACATATTACACAAAATCTTAACCCATTAATTAACAACTTGCCTAGTTCTTTGGCCCAGCCCAATTTATCTACTACCCAAAATCAACTTTCTACCAAACCTTCAACACTTCCTAATTCGTTATCTTCTTCTTCACCTGATCTATTATCTCCTCCTTCATCTGACCACAGTCCAAGCCCAATCTTAAACTTTCCTACCACTACTCCATCACACGTGTCGTCTATTTCGTCTCCGGATCGGTCACAAAAGTCATCTTCGACCTCACAACCTGAGTCTCCCTTAAACACTGACCTATACCCTTCGACAGAAACCAATCAAGCAGTGTTACCATCTCAACCCATGATTACCAAAGGAAAGGCCAGAATTTTTAAGCCAAAATCTTGGATTATCGAGACCAAGAGAGATTGGTCGTTAATTGAACCCACTAGGGTTAAGGATGCTCTTGCTACTCCACAGTGGAAGAATGCCATGGACGTTGAATACTCAGCTCTAATGGCCAACCAGACCTGGCAACTGGTTCCCCCCTCTCTGCAGTACAATGTGCTGGGCCACAAATGGATTTTCAAGCTAAAGAGGAATGCAAATGGATCGATCCAATGATACAAGGCAAGGTTAGTTACCAAAGGATTTCTTCAACATCTTGGGGTTGATTTTTTTGAAACTTTCAGTCCTGTTGTCAAGTCATCAACTATTCGGGCACCCTCAGTATAGCTGTGACAAAAGAGTGGTCTCTTCGACAATTGGATTTTAACAACGCATTTTTTAATGGCAACCTAAATGAAGATGTATACATGAGCCAACCACCAGGATATGTGGATACCACACGACATACCAATTTTCTTGTACTGGGCTTTTATACCCTAGTTTATTGTTTTGTACTAAGTTTATTGTACACCCCACTTTACTTATGGACAAGTGGGAGATTGTTAGGGTTGATGCCCTAAAGTCTCGTGTCCTGTAGATTATAAATAGTATGTACGAATACTTGTGTTGTTAATATATGATATTTACTTCACATCTTGTATTTTGCTCGGTTAATTGTTTTATTTGTTTTACCACAAACCAATAAACATAAAATCCCTGGTTATCTGTATGTGACTCAAACATATATGTGGTGACATACAAGTGGATCATGACTTGAGTGATAATCAAAATGGTCTGTAGTATATCGATAAAGAAGGGAAACCTTATCCTCGTAACACTACGAATGCGGCCCACTTTGTGGAATGGTCACAAGTTTTGTGACTTGTCACAGATGGTCTGATCCTGATCATTCGTGTTGAGGACATGCGAGTGGGGGCGTCTTATACAAAGAGTTTGTATAAGACCTGACCACGAAGTGTTAACGTCTCGTTATATAACACCGTTCATGACAGAGACTTCACTTCACTAGGATGACCATAGGTAACATGACCTCAATCCTGAGTGAGTTGGAAACTCTTGCCATTGAGGACCGTCCTTTGATTTGTATGGGTGCGAGTGGCCAGGTCGCCAATTCAAACCTACCATTTTAGGGATTCGTCGGATTTGGGAGCTAGGAACTCAGCTGCACAAGATGGAATTCACTCTTTCCCCGAGGCAAGGGTAAGTAGATAGATGGCTCCCTTAAGGGCTGATTCCGAGGCTTGAACGATGTGGCGCCACACACCTTCTCCTAGCCCAAGAGGTGTTCACACATAGTTGGACTATGTTGTATTGTTCATTAGAGGAATCAGTGGTACTTAAAGAGNGTGTTAATGTCTTGTTATATAACACCGTTCATGACAGAGACTTCACTTCACTAGGATGACCATAGGTAACATGACCTCAATCCTGAGTGAGTTGGGAACTCCTGCCATTGAGGGCGGTCCTTTGATTTGTATGAGTGCGAGTGGCCATATCGCCGATTCAAACCTACCCTTTTGGGGATACATCTAATTTGGGAGCTGGGAACTCAACTACACAAGATGGAATTCACTCCTTCCCTGAGGCAGGGGTAAGTAGATAGATGGCTCCCTTAAGGGTTGATTCCGGGGCTTGAACGATGTGGCGCCATATACCTTCTCCTAGCCCAAGAGGTGTTCACACATAGTTGGACTATGTTGTATTGTTCATTAGAGGAATCAGTGGTACTTAAAGAGTGAGATGTAACTACAGAGGCAAAATAGTAAATTGGCCCAATTGTACTTACGAGCATCTGTGAAGGGTCATCGTACTCATGATTGGTTATATCCAATGGACACAGAAATATATCTATGGTAAGAAGAGTTTAGCTGTTGGTCTTTAATGGAATGTCTGACAGTTAATGGATAGTGGATCTCGTGGCTAAAGAGTTTAGTCAGCTATTCACGTACCGTTGGAGCTTCGAGCCACAGGTCCATTAGGCCCCCTAGGTAGCTTAGATAAAGTTGAGAACCAATATTTGGGTTAATTTGAAATGTTCAAATTGACAAGAGAGAGTTCGATTATATATGATATAATTGGACTGGTTAATTATATATGATATAATTAGTTAAATGAATGAGATACATTATTTTGGAGAAAATTAGATATAAATATGATTTATATCAAATAGAGGAGAAAATATTATAGTAGAAATGTGATATCAAACTATATGATATAAATATAATATGATTATATTTATTAATTAATTAGTTGGTTAATTATATGATAATTAATCCAAAATCCACGTTCGGACGTGGGTTAATGGGTAGTATCGGTTATGGTAACCGATGAGTTAAAAATGAAAAAAGCATGTATGTAATGACATACAAGTGGATCATATCTTGAGTGACAACCAAAATAGTCTGTAGTATATGGATATAGGAGGAAAACCTTATCTTGGTAACACTATGGACGTGGCCCGCTTTGTGGAATCATTACAAGTGTTGTGACTTGTCACAGATAGTCTAATCCTGATCATTCGTGTAGTAGACATGCAAACAGGGGCGTCCTATACAAAGAGTTTGTATAAGACCTGACCTCGAAGTGTTAATGTCTCGTCATATAACTTCGTTCATGACTGAGACTTCACTTCACTAGGATGACCATAGGTAACATGACCTCAATCTTGAATGAGTTGGGAAATCCTACCATTGAGGGTGGTCCTTTGATTTACATGGGTGCGAGTGGCTAGATCACCGACTCAAAACGACCACTTTAGGGATTTGTCTGATTTGGGACCTGGGAACTCAGTTTCATAACATGGAGTTCACTCTTTCCCCAAAGCAGGGGTAAGTAGATAGATTACTTTCTTAAGGATTAATCCTGGGGCTTGAACGATGTGGCGTCACACATCTTTTCATGGCCTGAGAGGTGTTCACACATAGACTATGTTGTATTATTCATTAGAGGGATTAGTGATACTTAAGGAGTAAGATGTAACTACAAAAGCAAAATGGTAAATTGGCCTACTGTAATTATGAGCATCTGTGAAGGGTCATCATACTGATGATTGGTTATATCCAATGGACATAGAAATATATCTATTGCAAGAAGAGTTCAACTGTCGGTCTTTAGTGGAATGTCTAACAGTTAACGAATGGTGGATATCGTGACTAAAGAGTTTAGTCAACTATTCACGTGCCGTTGGAGCTTCAAGCCATAGGTCCATAAGGTCCCCTTGGTAGCTTGGATACAAGTTGAGAGTCAATTTTTGGGCCAGTTTGAAATGTTCAAATTAACAAGAGGGAGTTCGATTATATATGATATAATTGAACTATAATTAACTATATGTATGAGATACATTAATTTGGGGGAAATTGGATATAAATATGATTTATATCTAATGGAGGAAAAATACTAAAATTAATATATTATATTAATTTATATGTTATGTATATGATGTGATTACATTCATTGGATGGTTAAAAAGGAAATGGGACGGCGTCTCTTCTGTTTTAATAACGGATGAGTGAGTTGAAAGATCACTTTGAGACGCATAAATAGCTCACGGTGTGTTAAAATGTATGGAAATTATGTTGAAAACTATGGCATCACTTAGAAAACCAGTGTCTATATGATAGTGCCTGCACGATCGCTTACCTATACGATATTGCTAAGCGATTGCTTAACAATTACATCCACGCACGCTATTTACTAAACAATCGTTTACCTTTTCCTAAGCGATCGTTTAACTCTCGATATTTACTAAACGATCATATAGACGATAGTTTAGTTTTTTCTACACGATCGTTTAGACGATCGCTTACCTTTTTCCTACACAATCGTTTAGACAATCACTTACCATTCTCCTACACGATTGTATACTTCACCTAAACGATCAAGCATTTTGTCTATACGATAGACGAGCTCGTCTCTCACTTGCTTGATCGTTGTATACGATCTCTCTTTCTCTTTCCCTCTACCAAATCCGAACAAAGTCCACACTTTGGATTCTCACTCCAAGAATACTGAGGACTTTGAGTGATGGTGTCATCTTCATTTCCTTCTGTTCGTGTGGAAACTGTTCGAGGTAGACGATTGGTTTTAGATTTTCTGTGAAGAAGAAGTTCAACTGGTATGATCTCTCAATCTCTTTAGCATTATGAATGTATTTTAGTATGTTTGACTGTACATGTGTTAATTCTGTCACAATAAATTGGAAAGATCTGCTTCCGCTCGTAGGTACTCTTGAATAAGAGTTCCTTCATTTAGAACACTTTAGTAGGAGATTAATAATATATATGATATATTATTTTTAGCTCTCATATCCCTAAGAGTTTTCACCAAGAGATTCATGCTCGGCTTCGTATCGCTTTTACTACGACTGCTCCATTTGAAAAATGTTTACATGGGTCAATAGCTGTTGGGGATGATACCCTAAAATCTTGTGTCTTGTAGTTTATAAACAGTTTGTACGAACGCTTGTGATATATAATATATGATATTATTTCACTTCTTGATTTTGCTCATATTGGATGTTTTATTTGCTTTACCACAAACCAATAAACTAAAATCCCCGGTTGTCTTTGTGTAACTTAAGCATGTATGTGGTGACATACAAGTGGATTATGTCTTAAGTGATAACAAAAATAGTCTGTAGTTTATGGATATAGGAGGGAAACCTTATCCTGGTAATGCTACGAATGTGGCCCATTTTGTGGAATAGTTACAAGTGTTGTGACTTGTAACAGATTGTCTGATCCTGATCATTCGTATAGGGGACATGCAAGCGGAAGAGTCCTATACAAAGATTTTGTATAAGACCTGACCACGAAGTGTTAACGTCTCGTTATATAATGTCGTTCATGACAGAGACTTCACTTCACTAGGATGACCATAGGTAACATGACCTCAATCCTGAGTGAGTTGGGAACTCCTACCATTAAGGGCGGTTCTTTGATTTGCATGGGTGCGAATGGCTAAGTCGCCGACTCAAACCTACCACTTTGGGGATTCGTCTGATTTGGGAGCTAAGAACTCAGCTACATAAGATAGAATTCACTCCTTCCTCGAAGCAGGACATTATCAATAAGACTCATCAACCATTTTGCATGGAGGGAGCTTTATTTTACACTAAACAACTTGCAGTTTACCTTTTTGTCCACTAAAAGCGATCGATTTACATGGGGCTCTCAAGCTATAACTAATGCTAACTAATAACGATCATCACAAGGAACCATAATATAGTCAATTTTCTATTCCCTAATCTCTGGTGATTATATTTACTAGACAAACTTATGGTTTAGCCGACTCCGTTCCTCACCTTTGTTTCCCTTAAGAAGTAAGTGCTGCGGGGCTTTTAGTGACACATGTGGCGCAACACAACTCCACTTACCCATTTCTCACTAACATTCGATGTGGATCATACTCTCACCCTCAACGATGATGCAAGGGCATTGGTTTGTCTATTAATTGGTTCCATTATTTTGGACTATGACTTTATGTTCATTAGCAGGATCAGTGGTACTTTACGAGTTAGATGTGACTACCATGGCAAAACGATAATTTTGACCCAAGCCTATACTTCGAGCAATTGTGAAGGGTCATTGCACCTGTTGACTGATTATATCCAATGACATAGAAAATATATCTGTAGTGCGAAGAGGGCAAGAAACGTGTCGGTCTTTTGTTACTGGAGTGACTGGCATTAACTGGATGTGTTGAATAATTTAATTAAAAGAGTTTAATTAATTATCAAGTACCACTAGAGCTTCAATTTACAAGGTCTAAAGGTCCCCTATATAGCTCAATATGGGAAATTGGAAATGAGAATTAGATTTTTGGTTAATCTATGAATTGTTTCAAATAATTGACGGAAATTAAATTATATAATGATATAAATTATTAAATTAATTATATGGTGGATATAATTAATATGTATTAAAATTTATTTAGAGAGGAAAAATATTTGAATATGATTCAAGTATAGCTATATGGATGAAGATTCATATAACTGAATTTAGATAAGTGTAGATTTTATATTTAAATACCATGCATGACGAGAAGAAGTAAAACTATAGGTCATGTATTATATATGATATACATATGTTATTTAAAAATTAAAATTATTTTTACATGTTAATTTTCAAATACAAAGGGAGGGAAATAACTCCCTCCCCTTCATTCTCTCTAGAAAAAACGTGAAGGAGCGGGGCAATTGAACGAGGTTTTCTCTTCACAGAAGCTCTGTGGAACAAGGATGCAGAAGCTCCTCAATCTTCTCAACAATTTATTTCTGAGAAATTCATCCTCTCAAAATCTCTGACCACAACAACTCTTGGATTCTCAACCTACCTAAGAGAATAACAACAGAAAACAATTGTGTGGTGTCTCTTTGTCAGTTCTTGGTTCGAGGGTTCGTGACAATTCGCAGAAGAGGATTCGTGTAGGAAATTCAAATTCTTTAGGGGTATTCTAATTTCCTAACGAAAATTTCTTATCAATTGCAAGTGCTATAATTTTCTTCTAAAATTTGCATGATCTTGTTCTGTATTTTTGTATCAGTTATTATAAAATAGTTTGTGTGATTATTGTTTTTTTTTTTTTTTTTTTTTTTTTTTTCTTCTTCTGTCTTTTTTTTCCCGAGAGACGAGCGCGGGCGCACGGCGGGGCGGGGAACGAGGCGCGGCGCGGGCCCGCGAGCCAAAGCCGAACAAAGGCCCACACGGGGGAGCGCACGCCAAGAAGACGGAGTGAGGAGGAGGGGGGCAGCGGCAGGGCCCGGCGGGGCGGGGGACGGGGGCGAGGGAGACAGGGGGGGAGAGGGCCGGGGAAGAAGAAGGGCAATGGTGAGGAGCGCGCAACGCGCGGGAGCAGGAGGAAGGGAGTGAGGAGGTGGACGGGACATGGGGGAAGCGCGGGCAAGCAAGAAAGGGGACAAGATGCCGGCGGTCCGCGCGGAGGACGCGGAAGGAAGGAGGGGCCGGCAATGGAGCAACACGGGGAGGAGGAGCTGAAAGAAGAGAGAGGAAGAGAGGGAGTCGGAGCGCGCAGGAGTCCCGGAAGAGGGGGCACCAAGCAGATGCAGGCGCGGCGGCGTAGCGCTGGGGAACGAACGTACGGCGCCAGTTTGGAAAAAATGTTTTTTACATGGGTCAATAGCTGTTGGGGATGATACCCTAAAATCTTGTGTCTTGTAGTTTATAAACAGTTTGTACGAACGCTTGTGATATATAATATATGATATTATTTCACTTCTTGATTTTGCTCATATTGGATGTTTTATTTGCTTTACCAAAACCAATAAACTAAAATCCCCGGTTGTCTTTGTGTAACTTAAGCATGTATGTGGTGACATACAAGTGGATTATGTCTTAAGTGATAACAAAAATAGTCTGTAGTTTATGGATATAGGAGGGAAACCTTATCCTGGTAATGCTACGAATGTGGCCCATTTTGTGGAATAGTTACAAGTGTTGTGACTTGTAACAGATTGTCTGATCCTGATCATTCGTAATAGGGGACATGCAAGCGGAAGAGTCCTATACAAAGATTTTGTATAAGACCTGACCACGAAGTGTTAACGTCTCTTATATAATGTCGTTCATGACAGAGACTTCACTTCACTAGGATGACCATAGGTAACATGACCTCAATCCTGAGTGAGTTGGGGAACTCCTACCATTAAGGCGGTTCTTTGATTTGCATGGGTGCGAATGGCTAAGTCGCCGACTCAAACCTACCACTTTGGGGATTCGTCTGATTTGGGAGCATAGAACTCAGCTACATAAGATAGAATTCACTCCTTCCTCGAAGCAGGGGTAAGTAGATAAGTAGCTCCCTTAAGGGCTGATCTCGGAGCTTGAACAATGTGGCACCACACACTTTCTCATGACCGAGAGGTGTTCACACATAGTTAGACTATGTTTGTATTCATTAGAGAGATCAGTGGCACTTAAGGAGTGAGATGTATTACAGGGGCAAAATGGTAAATTGGCCTAATTGTACTTACGAGCATCTGTGAAGGGTTATCATATCATGATTGGTTTATATTCGATGGACACAGAAATATATCTGTGGTAAAAAGAGTTCTGCTGTCGGTTTTTTAGTAGAATTCCTGGTAGTTAATGGATGGTGGATCTCGTGGCTAAAGAGTTTTAGTCAGTCATTTCACGTATCGTTGGAACTTCGAACCATAGGTCATAAGGTCCCCTTAATAGCTTGGATACAAGTTGAGAACAGTTTTTGGTCAGTTTGAAATGTTCAAATTGACGAGAAGGAGTTTGATTATATATGATATAATTGAATTGGTTAATTATATATGATATGATTGACTAAATGTATGAGATACATTAATTTGGAAGAAATTGGATATAAATATGATTTATATCAAGTAGAGGAGAAAACATTATGGTTGATATATGATATACAAACTATAGGTTATGAATATAATATGATTATATTTATTATTTTATTAATTCAACTGTTATGAGATAATTGCCCATCGTTTTCTCTGAAATCATGCGTTAGTGGGAAGTTCAATTCAGTTTTCGTAACTGA